>NW_005875780.1:0-11282 GCF_000147115.1 Myotis lucifugus | reverse complement strand
ATTTCAGAATGTTATATAAGCGGAGCTAGACAGTCAGTAAACGTTTGAGATTGGTTTTTGTTTTCCCACTCAGCATAATTCTCTGGAGACTCATCCACATTGTTGCATGCTTTACTCGTTTTTTATTGCTGAGTAGTACTCCATGATATGAATGCCTCACAGTTTGTTTAAAAGACACTGGGGTTGTTGCAGTTTGGGGCTATTATGAAGAAATGTGTTATAAACATTTATGTACAGGTTTTTGTATGAACATATTTCCATTTCTCTAGGATGAATATCCATGAACGCAACTGCTGAGCTGTATAGTAATTGCATGTTTGGTTTTGTAAGAAACTGCCAATTTTTCCCAGCACAGTGGTACAATTTTTGCATTCCCACTAGCCATGTACAGCTGATCCAGTCCATTTTTCTGTGCATCCTCAACAGCATTTGGCACTGTCATTACTTTTTATTTTAGTCCTTGTGATAGGTGTGTAGCTTATTGTGATTATAATTTGCATTTCCCTAAGGATAAACATCTTTTCATGTGCTTAGTAGAACATGAAATTTTAAATCACAAAGGACCTTTAGGATAAATCAATATAACTGAGTCTTTCATGTTACACCTGAGGAAACTGAGGCCCGGATTAGTTAGAGATTTATTTGAGATTATGGCAGGCTTGCAGCAGGGCAAGAATTAAAATCACTGTTTTCTGAATCTGAAACCATTTCCCTGAGGATATTTGCCCTATTCTGTAAGCTGCATAGATTCTTCCCCCATTTGCTCTTTGATCTCATTTATTTTTTTAATTTTTATTTTTCTGCACGACTCAAATTTTAGCACTATAGAAATTTTACATGTATTAAATTTATATCTAATGTATTATTATGTCTTAGCCTCACAGCTCCCAAATATATTCAAGTTTCCTGTTCTGTTCCCTTGAATCAGATAGATAACTCTCTGGGATCATGGTTTCATGTTTCAAGTTTCTGAAATGAACCTACTGTATCTTGTTCTAGTAAGGTCTTTACAAAAATAGAGAAGATGGGATGAAGATTAAGCAAGTTCTTTCTCTGCTCCCTGCAAACTAAGGTTAAGATTTTTGTTCTTGTTGTTAATCCTCATTCAAGATATTTTTTCCATTGATTTTTTAGAGAGAAGAAGGGGGAGAGAGGAAGAGGGACAGAGAGACAGAGAGAGAGACATCAATACAAAAGAGACACACTGATTGGTTGCTGCCCACATACACCCCAACCAGGCCGGGGATCTAAACAGCAACCCAGGTACGCACCCTTGACCGTACCCTTGACCAGGAATCGAACTTGTTACCCTTTGGTGCATAGGCTGACACTCTAAATCTGAGCATACTGGCCAGGGCATATTAAGATTTTTTAATGCAACATATCTCAGCTCAGTTGTTTCAATTATTCCATCCTCCCCAGAGCAACACACTGAATCCTCTCTAGTCTCCTCACTTTTTTCTAGAGGAAAGAAGGGAGGGTAATACTTCTTTATACAGAAAAAGAAGATGAAAAGAAATACACAGGTGTGCCTTCTTCACTCCTTCCACTTACCCACAGAGCCTTTTTTTAAAAAAATATATTTTATTTATTTTTACAGAGAGGAAGGGAGAGAGATAGAGAGCTAGAAACATCGATGAGAGAGAAACATCGATCAGCTGCCTCCTGCACATCTCCCACTGGGGATGTGCCCGCAACCCAGGTACATGCCCTTGACCGGAATCGAACCTGGGACCTTTCAGTTCGCAGGCCGACGCTCTATCCACTGAGCCAAACCGGTTTTGGCCCCACAGAGCCTTTTGATGTACTGGATTTCTAACAAGAGCAAACTGCAGGCACACAGGGAGGGACGCTGCAGTCCCAGATTTCTCTACTTGAGAAGAGACCTTAACACATACTCCCCTACATGGGTCTCATCTCCTCACCAGGAGCACCAATCCATGTACAACAGCATCAGGATGCAAGAAGCCAAGAAGTGACTGGAAAAACAGCAGTTAAATTCCTGTGGACTAAGAACTGTCATTTGATTCCCTTAAAAGTCTTCATAACAAGGTCACTTGATTAAATAATAACTCAAGGTTAAGAGAAACCAAAATAAAGGATAAAACCTAACTCCATAATAACTAGATAAAATAACTAGACAAAGCAACCTAAAACAGGAGTGGGAGAATGTATATATAAGGGGAAAACACTAATCTTATAACAATGAAAGTAATAAAATCCTCACAGATGGGAATGCAAACTGGCAATGAGGACCCTCCTGGGAATGTTCTAAAAGCTGATTGTAATGAAAGTTCCACAACTGTGTAAATTTACTACACTCAAATATACAATGGGTGAATTGTATGGTATATAAATGATACTTCAGTTAAGATGTTTAAAAAATAAACAAACTCATAGGTAAAAAGTACAAACTTTAAATGTTAGCCAGAGGTGAAAGACACAGGCTGTCACAAAAGTAAACATGAGTTGGGAAAAAATGCCCATATACACATGAATATATAGCCTCTAAGCTATCATTTGTAATTATTTGTACTTTAAGTAGAATGCACATAGATTCCTAGTATATTCCAGGAATCATTCATGAGGGAGCATAAGAAGGTATTATATTGATTCCATCATATACTAAGATTATGAGCCCTACTCCTATGGATTCTTTGAAAATATTCTGTTATATAATATTTGTTACATAATATTAGTAGTACCAGTTGCTGAAAGTAGAGTTTTCTTCCTTATTTTAGGGCCAGACTTTACATGGTGTTGCATCACCTTTTAAATGTCATTTCCTGAGAAAACACAACACAGGATCTGAATGTATGAGCCCTTGGGATTTTTTTTCTTTTAAATAGTTGGATTACTGACTATCATAGTTATGCCTATCATCTGGCTCGATGCTTTTTCCTTTATTACCTGGGGAGATTGTATGCACAGTGGGCAGAGCATGGACTCTGGAGCTAAACTACGTGGGTCTGGATCTTTCATTCACCAGCTGTGGACCTTGGGCAAGTTCCTTAACACATCTGTGCCTTAGTTCCTCATCTTTACTATGAAGATGATAATTATAGTTCATACTTCATATGTTTCCTATAAAGATTAAATGAATTAAAGTTTGTAAAGTATTTAAAACAGTATATCACACATAGTAAGCACTACATAAAAATTAAGTTAAAAAACACACACAGAGGTCAACAATACATAAAGGCTTATTTCAAAAATAGATTACAATAATATATCTAAAATAAACTTAACAAAGAATGTGAAAGACCTATATACTGAAAATTACAAAGCATTATTAAAAGAGATTGAAAAAGATAAACAAAATGGAAAAATATACCATGTTCGTGGATTGGAAGAATCAACATAGTTAAAATGGCCAGATTACCCAAAGCAATATACAGATTTAATGCAATCCCCATCAAAATCCCAATGTTATTTTTTAAAGAAACAAAACAAGAAATCATCAGATTTGTATGGAACCACAAAAGACCCCAAGAATAGCCAAAGCAATCCTGAGGAAAAAAATGAAGCTGGAGGTATCACACTACTTCAAATTATACTACAGAACTACAATAATCAAAACAGCATGGTATTGGCAGAGAAACAGACACACAGATCAGTGGAACAAAATAGAGAGCCCAAATATAAAATCACATGTATACGAACAGATAATTTTCAACAAAGGAGGCAGAAACACACAATGGAGTAAAGATAGTCTCTTCAATAAATGGTGCTGGGAAAACTGGAAAGCCACATGCAAAAGAATGAAACTGGATTAGTTTGTCCCCATGTACAAAAATTAATTCAAAGTGGATCAAAGATAAACATAATTCCCGAAACAATAAGTTACATAGAAGAAAAAATAGGTACCAAACTTATGGACCTTAGTCACAGAGAACATTTTATGAACTTGACTCCAAAGGCAATGGGAATGAAGGCAAAAATAAATAAATGGGACTATATCAAACTAAAAAGCTCCTGCACAGTAAAAGAAACTGAAAACAAAACAAAAAAGGCAGCCAATCAGATGGGAAATGATATTTGCAAACAGTAGCTCCAACAAAGATTTAATTTCCAAAATATATAGACAACTCATAAAATTCAACACCAAACAATCCAATCAAATAAACGGGCAGAGGACCTGAACAGACACCTCTCTCAAGAAGACATACAAATGGCCAAGGATGTATGAAAAGATGCTCAACCTCACTAGCAATTAGGGAAATGCAAATCAAAACTTACAGTGAGATACCACCTCACAACTGTTAGAGTGGCCACTAGCACCAAGACAAGCAATAACAAGGGTTGGAGAGGTTGTGGAGAATAAGGAACCCTCATTCACTGCCGGTGGGAATGTAGACTGGTACAACCACTATGGAAAACAGTCTGGCGATTCCTCAAAAAATTAAGAATAGAGCTACCATATGACCCAGCAATTCCTTTCCTGAGTATATACCTAAAAAAATCTCGAAAACATGTATTCACAAAGATATATGCACCCCTATGTACATTGCAGCATTATTCACAGTGGCCAAGACATGAAAATAACCAAAATGCCCTACAACAGAGAACTGGATAAAGAAAATGTGCTACATATACACAATGGAATACTACTCAGCCATAAGAAAGGATGAAATACTGCCATCTGCAACAACATGGATGGACCTTGAGGATATTATGCTAAGTGAAATGAGTCAGTCAGAAAAGGCTAAGAACCATATGATTTCACTCATATGTGGGAGATAAAACTGAAACTCGTGAACACAAACATCAGTGTGGTGATTTCCAGAGGGAAGGGAATGATGGATAAGGAGGAGCTAATATATGGTGACTGGAGAAGATTTGACTTTGAGTGGTGGGCACACAGTGCAATATACAGATCTTGTAACATAGAAACCCACACCTGAAACCTATATGATATTAACCAATGTCACCCCAATAAATTTAAAAAAATAAATTATAACACTTTTCATAGCTCAGGAGAATAGTGTATAAAATACAGTTTCAACTGAGGAAAGATAAAATCTTGAACATCCATAAAACTTTTTACTAGATTTTTAGGTACATCTAAAAGAGAAATGGGCTCACAGTGATTAAGCAATTTGTCAAAAAGATACAGCTAGCCCTAACTGGTTTGGCTCAGTGGATAGAGCGTTGGCCTGTGGACTGAAGGGTCCCAGGTTCGATTCTGGTCAAGGGCATGTACTCCAGTAGGGAGTGTGAAGGAGGCAGCTGAATCGATGTTCCTCTCTCACTGATGTTTCTAACTATCCCTCTCCCTTCCTCTCTGTAAAAAATCAATAAAATATATATTTTTTTAAAAAGATACAGCTAGCTGCTCAGTCTGTTCTATGCCATCAGTGGAAAGGAAATAATAATATGATTTTAAACATTTACATATTGTTTATCTTTAAGCTACTTTCTCCAGAGTCCTAACACCACTGAGAATTAATCTTATAGAAATTAATCCTCACATATTGAGTTTCTTTAATGGGACATTTCTTTGCAAAATATTTCAGCACAAGTGGAAATACGTTTTTTATTAAAAGGTTTATTTGTTTGAATTAAAAGACTCTTAAATAAAGTCTTTTTATATACTAAACATACATGACAATTCTTGAAATGCAGCTTATGAAGTTTCTAAAAGATTTGGGTGTTGTTTTTTTGTGTGTGGTTTTTTTTTGTTTTTGTCTACTCCAAGTTGATAACAATTGGAACTACTTTGATGTTGAATATCTAGATGGATTTTTCTAAGAATTCTGGTTTTCAGTGGATATTTTAATATTTAAGGCATGAAAAATGACCAAAGAAGTTCTAACCCTCTGATGACTTGAAATTGAAAAATCTAGATGACTTAAGTCCAAAATATTTCAAAGTAAACACTTGAATTTAATTTTTAAAACGATAACCCTTAACATTTAAGTATATTATTGACTTGGAAATTCATTTATAACATCTTTCATCTAAGTTGACTGTTAATATGGATCTTTCTGCTGCTGATGTCTATTTTTTACATATTTTCTTGTATAGAAGCTCTATTACCAGTTAATATAATAGTTATTTTCAGAAGCTACCTTTTTTGGATATGAATAAAATCTTGTTTACTCTGAGTCAGAAAACAGATTGTATTTTTTGGTTAAAAACAATGATCTCCCTATCCTTTGGGTACACAGCAATCTCCAAATTAAGAGTCAAACATACAGTCTGGCCAGTGTGTCTCAATGGTTGAGCACTGACCTATGAATTAGGAGACCACGATTTCCGGTCAGGGCACATGCCTGAGTAGGGGGCCTGCAGGAGGCAGTCCATCAATGATTCTCTCTCATCATTGATGTTTCTACCTCTTTCTCTCTCTCCCTTCCTTTCTGAAATCAATATATATATAAACTCAAACATACATTTCAGTTCATTCTAGTAATGCAGTACCCTCTAAGCAGGCATGAGCAATACTGAGCATGTATACAGGCTAGAGAAGATATCGGTACAGAAGGTCAGACCCATATCATACCTTTTTAAAAAAATATTGTAATGATCTAGAATAACAAAGACTCATATAAATATATATACAAGTAAGTTTTCCAAATCTAAGTAAATTTTGGATTATTAATGATACTACTGGTACACTGGCAACTGTTAATAAATCACTCAATTTCACTAGCCTAAACTATAGAGGCTATCTATCTACGAGTATGCTAAGATGAAAAATGGTTCTTATTATTTTAATTTTTATTTCATTAGTGAGGCTAACCATCTTTGCATGGAACATCCAATTCTTAAAGACCATAATACAGGAAAGAATACTAGACAGATAGTCTCTAGCTTGCTTAAGATTGAATTACAAGAGAACATGTTGTCACTGGAATTCAGAACACAGTTCTCATACAAAATTGTAAATGAGGGTTCACAGTAACAGAAACCAAAGCAAACTCCCTGGGAACTGGAAAGAGAACTTAAAATATAAGGAACTCAGAGGTGACCACCTGGGGAAGCTGCCCCCAAGATATTGGAGAACAGACAATAAGCCCCGCATAGAAGGAAAGCCAAACTGTCTCACATTCAGATCAGTCTGAGCACCGGGATACACCCTAACCTCAGGCAGAGACACCAGTGTAGGTCCCTGTGCAGCAAAGACAAATGACATGAAGTGAGCTAACAACATCCACAGTTCCTGGGGGAAGACAGGGCTTAGAGATGGGCTGCCATCCAATTTCTAATGTGGTAATGGACCATCCTTTTATGCCCTTTTAAATGCACACTGTCTCCAGGTTGAACTCAACTGTGTTCTATTCGTTTCAAAACCCCAGCTAAATAAAAAATTCCCAGTGCGGGGGTCCTTATATTATAATTTATTCATGAAAAGTTATGATTAAATATCAAAAAGTATTGTATACACATTTTAAAGTGTACTCTAGTGTTTACTATTTAAAGAAATCCTGGGATTGAAGCCTTTAGAAAATCAATAAATTATTTTAATCACTCCACAATTTATGCTCGATAAATGCACTGCCTTTCAACATAACGTATTTCTGGAAACTACTTTATAAAATGGATCATTATAATAAATAATATTTTTACATAGAGAAAATGCCTTAATTGATTAAAACAGAAATTATTCAAATTATATCAGAAAAGCAAAGCTATAATAATTAGAAACCTCTAAAACCATTTACAAGTGCAAACTGTTATGATTTTAAAATAAGCATAAATACACCAGCTGGATATTATACAAGGAGGATATTAAAGTATTATAAAGTACATATAATAATCATAAAAATACAAATCCAACATACCATAAATTTTACTAAAAATGTATAAGTTACAAATAAGGAACATTAATTGTTTCAATCAGACTGAACAGCTAAAGGGAATTTTATATATATACTAGAAGCCCAGTGCACGAAATTCGTGCATGGGGGGGGGGGGGTCCCTCAGCCTGGTAGCGTCCCTAGGCGAGGCTGGCAATTTCAGGTAGCGTCCCTAGGCGAGGCTGGCAATTAGGGCATATCAGGGCTTTCCTTCCCATGGCTGCTGGCATCTGCATGGCACTGCCTCCCTCGTGGGATGTGAGCACTGGCTGGTGGTCATTCTGCTGTTCAGTCGTTCGGTCGATTTGCATATTATGCTTTTATTATGATAGATAGATAGATAGATAGATAGATAGATAGATAGATAGATGATAGATTTTTTTTTCTCCCCCCTTAATCCTCACCCGAGGATTCCATTGATTTTTAGAGAGAGTGGAAGAGAGGGGTAAAGACAGAAATATCGATGTGAGAAAAACACATCAATTGGTTGCCTCCTGCACAAGCCCTGACCAGGGCCTGGGTCAGGAAGGAGCCTGCAACAGAGTTATGTGCCCTTGACCAGAATTGAACCCTGACCCTTTAGTCCACAGGCCTAAGCCCTATCCACTGAGCTAAACCGGCTAGGGCAGGAATTATATATTTTTTAAAAGGGCTTTTTATATCCCTTTACTCTCCTTTGCTTTGGTTATATAAGGCTAATGTTTATGGTTACATTGGATGCTATGGGCATTTCTTTAAGCACTAGCTGGTGGATCAACTCCCAAATCAATTTCCAGATTTTTGTGATGATAGTGATGTTGTTATAGAATTCAAATTTTCATTAAATAATTATAATATCCACAGGTAGAAACATGAGTATCTTCTTATTTTTTTGAAATTTGATTTTCCTATATCCATTTTAGCATAGCTATTCCACTCATTCTCTGGATCTTCTATCTTTAAAAATCTTTATCTCCAAGTAGATGTCATCAATACAAAAAATATTTAATAAGTAGTTCTTAAGAACTTGTGAAAAATGAAGGCCTGGGGTTGATATAACTTGCTTTGGTTACTCAAACAGAGCCTACTCAAGGAAACTGAAAATTAGATGACATTATTCCTATTTTATGGATTTTTAACACTGTACTCCTAGAAAGTAAGCAACTTATCAAAGTTCTTACAGCTAGTGAATGATGGGCCAAAGATACTTCACAAAAGAGGAAATGCAAAAGGCAAAGAAGTATAAGAAAAGATGCTCAAGCTCATTAGTCATCAGGCAAATTAAAACCATAAAATAAAGGTTTACACACCAAAGTGGCTAATATGGTTTTTTAAAGCTGGTAATCAATTACTAGTTAGGATGTAGAGTAACAAGAATTCTCTAATACTGATAATGGGATTATAAATTGGTGCAACCACTTTGAAAAACTGCTTGGTAGTATCTGTTAAAGTTTGTCCATAAAATGTGAATATTCTGTATTCCAATAACTCCACAACTAGGTATATACTCAACAGAAATAAATACATATAAAGCCATGTGCAAAATATTCACAGCAGCATTATTTGTAACTAGAGGCCTGGTGCATGGATTTATACACTGGTGGGGTTCCTCGGTGTAGCCTGGGGGATCAGGCCGAAACCAGCAGTCCAACGCTCCTGCCGCTCCTGCTTATCCCGGCTCGGCTGCACCTGCCTGACCCTCGGTAGGCCTGCTGCCACTCTACTGCTGCTCCACTGCGGGCTCCGGGCTGCGGTGGCCAGCCATGAGCCCTGTGTCTGACGCCCGTAGGTCAGCTGAGCAGGAGCACACTGACCACCTGGGGGCAGCTCCTGCGTTGAGCGTTTGCCCCCTAGTGGTCAGTAAGTATCATAGTGACTGGTCGCTTAGGCTTTTCTATATATAGATGGCCAAAAGTTGGAAACAGTCATATGTCCATAAAAAGTCAAATGTCATACAATGAACTACCATAAATAAATTCTTAAAGCTCATGCAACAACATGGATGAATTTCAAAGTATAATTATAGTGAAAAAAGTCAACACAAAAGGGTACATAGAATGTGATAATATTTATAATACAATTCAAAACAAGAGAATAATGACTCCATGGGGCATAATAGAGGCTATTGAGGAGACCCATTAATATTCTATATCTTGATCAGAACAATGATGCACAGGTGTGTTCACTTTGTAAAATTTCACCAAGCTATATATTTAACTATATATTTATATTGCTGATATCTATTTAAAATGTTTGCATTTTTGTCAAAGCATGCTCATGTTTGTTTAAACATGAATTTAATTACATCACTGTCATGCTAAAACCCTACAACAGGCTTCCCATTACGCCTGGATAGGACTCTGACCTCATTCCCTTACTGTTCCCCTGCCACCCAACACACAAATCTCCTGGCTGCTTCGAACCAAGTTTTTTCCCATCTTAGGGGCTTCACCTCTGCAATTCCTTCTACCTGGAGGCTGATATTTGTATGGCTTACTTCCTTAATTCATTCGGACTCTGCTTAAGCATCACCTACTTAGAGAAGGGACTTCAGAGGATCTTTTCCTTACTAGTTATCACAAGTAGACTCCCCAACACTCCACCTTATTTTATTTTTTTCTCAAAGCACTCGTCATAATGTGAAACAATATTATAAATGTATTTATTTGTCTGTCTCCACCCCCCAATTAAAATGTATGGTCAAGAAGAGCAGACACTTTGTTTTGTTCATACAAGAACAGTAGCAGAAAGCAGATACATAAAAACTTGTATTGAATATATAGAAAATGAGCATTCTCTTTTCCCGAAAAGGAAACTTTATAATTGTAATTATCTACTAATTTCTGTGTTTATTTGTTTACCATATGTCTGCCCCACTAATCTCCAAAAACACAGACATGCGTACATGCTCACCATTTTATAAGCAATACCTTGCACAGTAACCAGGCAAAAACCAGGTGCTGAATAAATATTTGTGGAAGCAGAAGATATACATCAATGCATCACCTAAACTTCATGTTTTTCTAAGCTCTCTATAAATATGCATGGTAATACCCTAGTCAGGATCTAAACATTAGGATTATAGCCTGAATTAAGCTCCATTAATCTCCAGGCCCTAAAAAAAAGGTCACCATTTCCCCTCACCATTATGCATAGTACCAGAATCACCAAATAAAATACTTTGGTCACCATTATTGATGATAAGCTTAACATAAATTCCCATTCCCTCCTATGCAGAAAGAGTTAACAGAGAAGGCCTAAGAAAGCAAGCTATGCTTAGAGAAAGGTCTGCTTACAAGGTTGGTCCTTACTGGCATCTGGGGGCTTAGATTTCTGGAAGGTTCTTACCATTCCCTAAATCAGTGGTTCTCAACCTTGGCTGCACATTAGAATCACCTGGGAATCTTTTTAAAATCCTGATTTCTGGGCCTCATCCTCCGGAAATTCTGTTTCTTTGTTACTAATGTGTGGCCCCACCCCATAACAAAGAAACAGAATTTC
>NW_005875779.1:0-11284 GCF_000147115.1 Myotis lucifugus | reverse complement strand
TAACCTCTGCAACCCACCACACCATTCTTTTGACATTGTTCTGTAAATGCTGGCTCTGACTAATATGTAGTTGTAGATAATCAGCGTGTTGGTATAAGAATTTCAGGACCTAACTTTAAAAGATAACAGACTCTGACCTTCCGTCATCCCAGTGCTGGGAAATTTGTTGACCTTCAACTGTAAAACCAGGATGACATAAAACTAGGATGACAAAAACCCAGAAGGGTTTCACTCGATCAGTTTCAAGGACCGAACGAGGATAGACTGTGCTGGTGAGAACTTAGTCCCCTCCACAGACAACTCTCCACCCCGCCCCTGGATCTCTTTGCTCTGTTTCCCCTTTCTCTCTCTTGTAAAAACCTCTGTCTGCACTGAGAGGTTGGGATGGTCCTTGGGAGGAGAGTCCTCCATCTTCTCAGGTTGCTGGCTCTTGAATAAACCACTTTCCTTCTCACCAGCGCCTGTCTGACGAGTCCTTGTGCTTGTCACCGTGTACTCTCTGAGAAGACCCTTGGTGTCTGGCCAGCGTGGCTCAGTGGTTGAGCATCGACCTATGCACCAGGAGATCAGGGTTCGATGCCCGGTCAGGGCACATGCCTGGGTTGCGGGCTCGATCCCCAGTGTGGGGCATGCAGGAGGCAGCCGATCAATGATTCTCTCTCATCATTGATGTTTCTATCTCTCTCCATCTCCCTTCTTCTCTGAAATAAATAAAACATATATATATTAAAAAAAAGAAGACCCTTGGCTCCTAGAATAGTGCTCAGCTCTCCACCTTGCCACCATCCCGTCATGAGGACCAATGACTTCCTCTCTCCTCTCCACCGCGCACCCCATCCTGGCTCCAGTGCCTCACCATTGATTGCACAGTATTTCCACTGCTTCATCTCATCATAATTGGAGGTGACTGAGCACCACAGCTTTCCAAAGAAGCTGCCTTCCGTGATGCAGTTGCTGTAGGACTTTCCCCGATAGATGAAGGGGAAGATACATCGTGGGTAATCTGTATGGGAAGCATGCAGGAGGCAACCAACCGATGTGAGAAAGACACATCCATGTTTCTCTCTCTCCCCCACCCCCCCGCCCCAATCCCTCCCCTCCACACTCTAGAAACCAATAGAAAAAATATCCTTGGGTGAGGCTTAGCAAAAAGAACATAAACGGAACCTTTCTTTCTTTTTCTTATTAATTTAGAAAATTAAGAAAGAGACAAAGAATACAATGGTCGACTGGTTACAGTCCGTCCATTGAGAGAGCACTATCTTGGTGAACATTATCACCCATCATTAACACTCCTGTTTAGTTGCCCAGAGCATTTTCCGTGCACACATGTCTATGATAACCCTTCTGCAAAAAATGCATACACGCACACTGTCTCTTTTGTAGCCCATGATTTACAGAAACCCACTGATGGGACAGTGTGGCTCCACTCACCTTCCATCAAGCATGGCTTCCAGTGTCTGTCATATACTGCTTTGGTTGCACACCAAGGTGAAAGGCTACCTTTTTTGGTGCAAGAGAAGTAAACAGACCCCTTGTAGATGAAGGGAAAGACACACGGAGCCTGGCCATCTGAAGAACAGAAGACAAAAGAGGAGGGGATGTCTTGATTCTTGGAAAAGTTAAACCATATGCACATGTAACCAACCAGTTATATATATATATATTTATTTATTGCCCGACTGGTGTAGCTCAGTGGTTGAGCGTTGACCTATGAACCGGGAGATCACAGTTCAGTTCCTGATCAAGGGTATCTACCTGGGTTGCTGGTTCACTCCTTGCACCCCTTGTGGGGCTCATGTGGGAGGCAACCAGTCAATCTATATGTGTCTCTCATCTCTCTCTCTCCTTCCCTTCCACTATCTCTGAAAGCAATGGAAAAAATATCCTTAGGTGCCCTGACGGGTTCGGCTCAGTGGATAAAGCGTCAGCCTGCGGACTGAAGGGTCCCAGGTTCGATTCCGGTCAAGGGCATGTATCTTGGTTGCGGGCACATCCCCAGTAGGGGGCGTGCAGGAGGCAGCTGATCGATGTTTCTCTCTCATCAATGTTTCTGACTCTCTATCCCTCTCCCTTCCTCTCTGTGAAAAACCAATAAAATATATTAAAAAAAATATCCTTAGGTGAGGATTAACACACACACACACACACACACACACACACACACACACTCACACACACACACACACACACACTCACACACGATGATTCATAGAATCTGGGCGGAAATGGTGTTCATTTTCTGGCTCAAAAAACCCCCCACAAAAATAACATCCCAAGCAAGCCTTCAAGCTCCCGTCTTCCTCTGTCGGCCAGCTGACAGAAGAAAGGCAATGAGGACCCTCCCCAGTGGATGTTAGACAATGTTTGCAGCCATTTTCGGTGGTTACAACTGGGAAGGGGGGACTGGCAGTGGTGCTGCTGAAACTACTGGGTAGAGACCAGGGATGTTGCTAAATATCTCGCCAGGCACAGGACAGCCCTCCAGAGCAAAGAGCCATCCCCCCCCACCCCCCATGTCAGTAGGGCCAAGGCTGAAAACTTTGATAAAGAGGCGCTGGTAGAGAATGCTGACCCCCCACCCCCCAGGATGGTGGGGCCACACAGCAGAAGGACCCGGTGTCTCTGAATCAGATGAGTTCGACTTGAACCCCTACTTGGTTCAGCCACTGACATGCGGGAGTTGTTTGTTATAACAGTTGGTCTGTTACTCATACAGGCGGACAAGACACAAGCCCCTATCTTCAACCTAGTAGCCCCCTCTTGTTCCGGATCAGACCCTCCCCCTGGAGAACCTGGCAATGACCATGACAGGGATAAGGATGTTTTGGGGGCAGAACGGAAAAGGTAGAACTCCATCTTTGAGCCTCCCCAATGGGTGGGTACAACTAAGGTTCCTTAGCAATATTGCATTTCCTACCTCTGGGTCTCAGAACTGTTTGGTCTTGTGTTTTTTTTTTTTTTTTTTTTTTTTTTTTGCCAAGTTTAAAGAGTTAAGATTTAGAAAGTACTTAGCAGGGTGCCTGGAGCTTGGCTGCTGCTCAACAAATGTTAGCTATCGTCATCATCACTGTCATTGTCATGGTCATCAGTGACTTTTCTCAATGATGGGCAGCACTGGGTCAATGGGGTGCTGGTGGTGAGGGGGAGGCAGGCAGGTGCCCCCCGTACACAGCATTAAGGCTATCCTTGGGAGCTGTGAGTAAGAATCCACACGTAACAGACCCTATTAGCCATCTGCAAAGTAGTCCGGCAGATGGTCTAATCTTCTTAACCGGGTTAAAATCCTCCATAATCCAGGCCCCGCTGACCTCTCTGTTCTCTCGCCCTGATGAACATTGCCTTGACCTTACTCCACGCTCTTGCTTGCCTTTGGGGGCTTTGCTCATGGCCTCCATCCTGCCCTGAGTGGCTTTCTTCTCTTCCTAGCTTTACCCCTGTTCCTCCCCCATGAAGACTTGGTCCAGTCTGGATTAATACTCTTCCTCACTCAATATTTGATTTTTCACAGAGAGGAAGGGAGAGGGACAGAGAGCTAGAAACATCGATGAGAGAGAAACATCGATCAGCTGCCTCCTGCACACCTCCCACTGGGGATGTGCCAGCAACCAAGGTACATGCCCTTGACCGGAATCGAACCTGAGACCCTTCAGTCCCCAGGCCGACGCTCTATCCAGTGAGCCAAACGGGCTAGGGCTTTCCTCACTCTTATAGTACTCTGAGCCGATCTCTGAAAATGTACTCACCAATTTTTAAAAGAATATAATGATTTGCTTTTGTATTTATCACTCTTATTCACTGTGAGCTCTCTGAATATAAGGCCTGGTCTTTTTTAAAAATATATATATTTTTATTGATTTCAGGGAGGAAAGGGGAGGGAGAGAGAGATAGAAACATCAATGAGAGAGAATCATTGATTGGCTGCCTCTTGCACACCTCCTACTGGAGATCGAGCTTGAAACCCGGAACCCTTCAGTCCACAGGCCAACGCTCTATCCACTGAGCCAAACTGACGAGGGCAAGGCCTGGCTTTTATTTATTGCTGTGTGTCTGGCCCGTAGTATTGTGACCAGCACTTAGAAATCATTCAACAAGTATGTACAGGATAAATGAGTTTATGAATACATGCAGAGGGGGTTTGGGGGTACTGAGTTTCAGCACCAGAATGTGGGTGTGCGCTCAGGAAGGCATGGCTGACCAGAATGAGACCCATAAGTGAAAAGGCTGACATTTAATCAAACACATTGCTCCCTGTGTGAATAAATTGGGTTCTTAACCTTTTGGGGACTTGTCTGTTGTTTTAAGAAACCAGACCTTCTCTCTAAGGAAAAGCTTCGTATGCCCTTCTGGTAGAGACGGCAGTGTGTCCACCAAAACCAGCTTCATTTTCCTCCCAAATGCGCTGCTGAATGACACTGCCCAGACTCCCTTGCAGCTAAGCATCATGTGAGTTCTGGCTGGTGGAAATGGGAAGAAGTGATGGATGTTACTTCCTGGCCTGGCCAAACATAGGCTTTCCTCCAAAGTCTTCCAGACTCTCTTGGTCTTTGTCTATCAGCAAAGAATCCACAGAGCATTCTGAAGTCCTTGGGGATGGTGGAACCCCAAGATAAAAGAAGCTGGGTCCCTGCCAACTAGATGCACCCTCATTGGATTTCATAGGAGCAAGAAGTAAAATGTTCTTGGTTGAAGCTTCTGATGCTTTGGAGTTTGTTACAATAGCTGTTCTCACTACCCTGATAAATACATACTTTTTAAAACAAATATATTTTATTGATTTTTTACAGAGAAGAAGGGAGAGGGATAGAAAGTTAGAAACATTGATGAGAGAGATTGATCAGCTGCCTCCTGCACGCCCCCCACTGGGGATGTGCCCGAAACCAAGGTACATGCCCTTGACCGGAACCGAACCCGGGACCCCTCAGTCGGCAGGCCAAAGCTCTATCCACTGAGCCAAACCGGTTCGGCAATAAATACATACTTTTAAAATACAAATCCAGGGTCTCATGGACACAAGTGCTTGCCTAGTGGCCCCACGTTAGGAATCTCTGGAATATAGAATGTGATCATTGAAAAAGAACTTCATGGACCCGGCTGGTGTGGCTCAGGGGTTGAGCTTCGAGCTATGAACTAGGACAGTGGTCGGCAAACTGCGGCTCATGAGCTACATGCGGCTTTTTGGTCCCTTGAGTGTGGCTCTTCTACAAAATCCCGACTTCTGCGCATGGGCCACGAAGTTTCAATCTCACTGTACATGCGCGCCCGCACGTGGTATTTTGTGGAAGAGCCACACTCAAGGGGACGATGCTCCAACCAACTGAGCCACACCAGCCAGGGCTAGAGCCCCCCCTTTAAATGAACATCGTATTTGCATTCCATTGCATGCCCCCTACCAAATACTGAGCATCTTGAAAGATGCTTGTGTCTATTCTATTTAGTTTTCAAAAATAGCCCCATGAAGTAAACGCCACTGCTCCTCTTCAACAAGTTGAGAAGTGACCTCAGAGAGGTTGCCTTGCTTGGTCGAGGTCACACAGCGCAGACGGGTCCAAGCCCCAGGTCTGCCTGAGGTTCCTACCAAGCCTTCTTGGATTCAGGAGTTGTTACTGTGGCCCGTTCACCCTTTCCAGTTTCCAAATCCTCCCCGTCATGTCCCGGGACACTCACCTCCATTTGTCTCGTAGGAGTAGAGGAGGAAGGTGGTCCATCCCAACAGGTAAGTGGACCATCGGTTCATCTCGGCCAGCCTCTTCTTTCTGGATTGACGGAAGGAAAAATAATTGTGCACCCGGGGGTCCCTTTCCTCTTCCACCAACACCCAAGTTTGATGTCATGCCTGCCATCCCATCTACCATGATGACTCACTGGGATCCTAGAACAGAACAGGTAATACTCACTGAGCTCCACGCACAGAACTCCTGATAATAGCCCAAGGCCCTGGATTCTATGATTACCCCCATTGCACAGATGGGGAAACTGAGGCACAGAAAGCATAAGCAGCCTTGCTGAAGACCACGCATGTTGTCAGTGGTGGGGCTGGTAACTGAATCCTGACAATCTAACTCTGGACACTGGGCTCTTGGCCCCTGTTTGATGCTGCCTCTAGGCTTGGCGTGGGACCTACTGTGTGCTAAGCACATTATGAATGTCAGCCCAATGTTATCATTGTTCAGAACAGACACGTCCAGCCATAAACTGATCACTAAAATTCTGCGGCAGAATCGCCTTTAAAAAAATATTTTATTGATTTTTCGCAGAGAGGAAGAGAGAGGGATGGAGAGCCAGAAACATCGATGAGAGAGAAACATCGACCAGCTGCCTCCTGCACATCTCCCTCTGGGGATGTGCCCGCAACCAAGGTACATGCCCTTGACCGGAATCGAACCCGGGACCCCCCAGTCCACAGGCCGACGCTCTATCCACTGAGCCAAACCGGTCAGGGCCAGAATTGCCTTTTTAACTGCCTCCTGGACATGTCCCTCTGGATCAAGCACCTCAAAGTCCAACATCTGGCATTTGATGGATAGCTCCAAATATCTTATCCTCCCCCTTTACTTCATTTATTTAAAAAAAATATTTTTATTGCTTTCAGAGAGGAAGGGAGAGGGAGAGAGAGAGAAACATTAATGATGAGAGAGAATCATTAACCGGCTGCCTCCTGCATGCCCCACACTGGGGATCAAGCCTGCAACCCTGGCATGTGCCCTCATTGGGAATCAAACCATGACCTCCTGGTTCAAAGGTCAAAACTCAACCACTGAGCCACACCGGTTGGCACCCCTCCCCCTTTATTTAATTTCATTGCATTATGTTTGCTATTAAGTGTTTGTGTCTCCCCCAAAATCATATCTTGACATCCTAACCCCCAAGATGATGGTATTAGGAAGTAGAGCCTTTGGAAGATGATTAGGTTACGAGGGTGGGGCCCTCTTGCATGGGATTAGTGCCCTTAGAAAAGAGCCCGGAGAGCTCCCTCGTCGCTTGTGAGGACAATAAGGAGACAGTGACTTCTTACCAGACATCAAATCTTTCAGGGCCATGACCTTGGACTTCCCAGCCTCAGAACCAGGAGAAAAAAATGTCTGTTGTTTATAAGCCATCTGGTCTACCGTATTTCTGCTATGGCAGCCGAAAAAGACCAAGACAATGCTTTTCCTACTCTATCAAGCTATCACCCCAAAAGTAAGGCTTTGCTCTCCTTGTCCCCTCCCTGTGCCCTATCAGTCACCAAACCCAGCTGCTTCTACTTTCTGAACAGCTCTGGCATCCATTCCTCCCTCCCTGCCTCTGCTGCTACTGACCAACGTCAGGCTTTTACCATCTCTCCCTGAGCCGTTGTCACGTTCCCCGCCTGATCCCCTGGCTCCAGTCTCTGCCCTGTCCACTCCTCCACGCTGCTGGTAGGGTCTCTCTCTTGGTGCGTGTCCTCATGGTCTCAATCAGACACAGATGTTTATTGAGCGTTTCCACTGCGTGGGGTGCAGGGCTCGAGGGTGAGTGTAGAGCAGCGTGTGAACCGGGCGTGGTCCCTGCCTTCACTGGGCTGTCTACGAAGGACACGGACAGGAAGTGAATGAACCAGAGACAAACGTGTAACTCCTAGCTGTGATCTCTGCCATGAAGACTGAGAACAGGGGCGGCGATAAGGAATAAGGGCGCAAAGTTACTTTTTGATCTGGACGTCGAGGAAAACGATGTGTAAACGGAGACCTGGAAGCAGAGAAATACGAGGTAGATATGGGGGGAGCTGGCGTGTGTGGAGGGGGCGAGGGCTCATCCGGGCAGAGATTGGCATGGGAAAGAGCTAGTTGTGTTTCTAGGAACAAGTCGAACTGCTGTGTCT
This sequence comes from Myotis lucifugus, assembly GCF_000147115.1. Lineage (NCBI taxonomy): Eukaryota > Metazoa > Chordata > Mammalia > Chiroptera > Vespertilionidae > Myotis > Myotis lucifugus. Next base: position 3,441 of record NW_005875779.1, on the reverse strand, counting down.
GGGGTCTGGAGCAGAGAGGCTAGTAGAGGTTGCTGGGTGAGGTGGGTTGGGCCAGACCCTGCAGAGCCTTCCTTTTGTTTTATTATTTTTTTTAAAAAAATATTTTATTGATTTTTTACAGAGAGGAAGGGAGAGGGATAGAGAGTTAGAAACATCGACCAGCTGCCTCCTGCATACCTCCTACTGGGGATGTGCCCGCAACCAAGGTATATGCCCTTGACTGGAATCGAACCTGGGACCCTTCAGTCCGCAGGCCGATGCTCTACCCACCAAGCCAAACCGGTTTTGGCCAGAGCCTTCTTTATATTCTCAACGCAGCTGGAAACCACGGGAGGGATAGTCGGGGGGAGGCGGCATCATTCATTCACTCTTTCGCCCTCCTTGTCAACCCAGAACTGACTCTCAATCTTTGTGGACTTGTCTAGTATATACATTTCAAGTACATGGAATCACACCATGTGTGGCTTTTTGCATCTGGCTCCTTTCACTTGGCCTCAGGCCCTTTGCACCTGTGCTTCTCTCTGCCCTGCAATGCATCCCCCCCCCCCCCCACGACCACCCATGCCATCTGCATGGCTCGCTTCTTTGTGCTGTAAAGGATTTTGTGCAAACGCGAGGAATCGATATGGACTGACGTTCTGGGACGGTAATGAGTCCGCTTGGATCACGATGTGGATATTAATAGAAAATATTCTGCAGGCAGTTCAAGACAGTGGCTGAACCGTAAAGGGAGCCTTAATAGCCAGACACCCACGTCTGGAACATTCCCCTTAGGGCTGAGGATGTTCAAACGCTTGGATGACCCTCTGTCCCAGGCCGTGGGGGCGTCGGGGCTGGCAACCGGCCACTGGCACCCGGTTGCCGGGCGCTCAGAGAGAGGGGTGCTGCGGCTCTGGAGTCAAACCACAGTCAGACGGGGGTTCGTCTCCCGATCATCAAATGTGGGAGCATAAAGCCCACCTCAAGGCCTTACTCTAAGCCAGCGGTTCTCAACCTTCCTAATGCCGCGACCCTTTAATACAGTTCCTCATGGTGTGGTGACCCCTGATTTCATTGTTACAAATGGAACATAATGAAAGCATAGTGATTCATCACAAAAACAATATGTGATTATATATGTGTTTTCCGATGGTCTTAGGCGACCCCTGTGAAAGCGTCCTTTGACCCCCAAAGGGGTCGCGACCCACAGGTTGAGAACCGGTGTTAAGTGCAATCGATGCTGAAAAGTCCTGTGCAGACGGCAGGGGGCGTGCGAGGGGGATGCTCAGGGCTGCTGATGGGCAGGAGAGAGGCATGGTGTGCCCCTTGCTCATGCCCTTGGCCTCCTAGTTTCATGCCTCCGTGCCTGCCTCACCAATAATTCAGAGCTGCGCCTCAGTGGGCTCATTAGCCTCAGCCCCTGGGCGGCCCTGGGAAGGGCCCCTCAGCTCTCTGACCTCCGGTGTCCAATGTCCTCATCTGTTACGTGGACATAACAATCCGACTATGGCAGCCACTGTGCGAGGCACAGGCGGCCATGGGCGTAAGGTCACTGGAGAGCGTGTGTCTCCGAAATGCTGAGTCCTGCCCGGCCGGCGTGGCTCAGGGGTTGAGCGTCGACCTATGAACCAGGAGGTCATGGTTTGATTCCCAGTCAGGGCACATGCCCGGGTTGCAGGCTCGATCCCCAGTAGGAGGCGTGCGGGAGGCAGCCCATCAATGATTCTCTCCCATCATTGAAGCTTCTATCTCTCTCTCCCGCCCCTTTCCTCTCTGAAATCAATAATAAAAATATATTTTAGCCCTAACCGGTTTGACTCAGTGGATAGAGCGTAGGCCTGGGGACTGAAGGGTCCCAGGTTCGATTCCAGTCAAGGGCATGTACCTTGGCTGTGGGCATATCCCCAGTAGGAGGTGTGCAGGAGGCAGCTGATCAATGTTTCTCTCTCATCAATGTTTCTAACTCTCTATCCCTTCCTCTCTGTAAGAAATCAATAAAATATATTTTAAAAATATATTTTTTAAAAATGACAACAGCCAACACAACAGTAGCGGATCAGGGTAAATGAGTCAGAATACCTATTTATTTGGTCAGGTCGGCAAAAATAATAATAATAATATTTTTTTTGGTGTGCCGCAGAATTTTAGTAACCGTTTCTGTGCCGTGAGATAAGAAAGGCTGCTGCCTCAGAGGGTGGGTGCAAAGACTCAGAACCACGAAGATGCTCACAGGCAATGTGTCCAGCCTCGTTCCCTTTTCTTCCATCTCTTTCCCCAAAACTTAGGATGCAGGCAGACTCCTGCTCCTTCAGGTGTCTTAGCAGCGAAAGGACCCAGTCTGCCCCCAGGCCGCCTTCCCACCTTCTCGCTTCCTTCCCAGAGCTCCGGAGGCCCGTGTCCCCCATGATGGTCGCCAGCCTCGGGGTTCTCCGGGCCCTGAAACAGTGGTTCTCAACCTTCTGGCCCTTTAAATGCAGTTCCTCCTGTTGTGACCCAACCATAAAATTATTTCCGTTGCTACTTCATAACTGTCATGTTGCTACTGTGATGAATCGTCATGTAAATATCTGATATGCAGGATGGTCTTAGGCGACCCCTGTGAAAGGGTCGTTCGACCGCCAAAGGGGTCGCGACCCACAGGTTGAGAACCGCTGCCCTAAGACGTGAGCTCTAGCTGCCATTTGCGTAAAACAGGCATAAGACACGCATTGGATTCTGAAGATCGAGTGTGAAAAAAGAAGGTAAACATCTCCATCATTTTCTGTGTCGATTGCATGTTGAAACGGTCCGATGTTGGATACCATGATTCACCAACACATGTTATTGAAATAAATGGCACCTGCCCAGCCGGGTGTGGCTCAGCGGTTGAGCGTCGACCCAGGAACCAAGGGGTCGCTGGTTCGATTCCCGATCAAGGGGATAGGCCCTGGTTATGGGCTTGGTCCCCAGTGGGGGGCTTGCAGGAGGCAGCCGATCAGTGATTCTCTCTCATCATGGATGTTTCTATCTCTCTCTCCCTCTCCCTTCCTCTCTGAAATCAATAAAAATATATTTAAAAAGAAAGATAGCAGCCGAAGCCGGTTTGGCTCAGTGGATGGAGCGTCGGCCTGCGGACTGAGGGGTCCCGGGTTCGATTCTGGTCAAGGGCATGTACCTGGGTTGCAGCACATCCCCAGTGGGAGATGTGCAGGAGGCAGCTGATCGATGTTTCTCTCTCATCGATGTTTCTGACTCTCTATCTCTCTCCCTTCCTCTCTGTAAAAAATCAAAAAATGTCCAGAGAAAAAAAGAATTTGCAAATAAAAGTACTATGCAGAATGTGAGAAGAAATGGAAAACCACTCTGTCCTCTAACAGCGTGTATGGCAATTCTTTACTATGTCTTGGGGCAGAGTCCTTTCCTCTTTGTTGTCAAGTTTTCTGGAAGCCCAGATATATGTGTGCAATATACAGAAATGTTAGG
>NW_005875778.1:5589-11385 GCF_000147115.1 Myotis lucifugus | reverse complement strand
ACTACACCCCACAGCTGCGGAATATACATTCCTCTCAGGAGCGCATGGGACATATTCAAAAATAGACCACATATTGGGTCACAAGCAAAGTCTCCACAAATTCAAGAAGATTGAGATCATAAAAAGCATCTTCTCAGACCATGATGGCATAATGTTAGAAATAAACTACAATAAAAACAACCCAAAATACTCAAACACTTGGAAGCTGAATAGCATGTTATTAAATATTGATTGGGTTACCGATGACATCAAAGAAGAAATTAAAAACATCCTGGACACTAATGACAATGAAAACACAACAATCCAAAACCTCTGGGACACAATGAAAGCAGTCCTGAGAGGAAAGTTTATAGCTCTACAGGCCTATCTCAAAAAACAAGAAAAAATGGTAGTTAATCATCTAACTCTACAACTCAAAGAATTAGAAAGAGAGCAACAAGAAAACCCCAGAGTGAGCAGAAGGAAGGAGATAATAAAGATTAGAGCAGAAATCAATGACATAGAGACCAAAAAAACAATACAGAAAATCAATGAAACCAAGAGCTGGTTCTTTGAAAGGATAAACAAGATTGACAAACCACTCGCCAGGCTCACCAAGAAGCAAAGAGAAAGGTCCCAAATAAACCAAATCAGAAATGATAGAGGCGAAATAACAACAGACCCCACAGAAATACAAATGATTGTTAAACAATACTACGGACAACTCTACTCCAACAAGCTAGACAACCTGGAGGAAATGGACAAATTCCTAGAAAAATACAACATTCCAAAACTCAATCAGGAAGAATCTAAAAACCTCAATAGGCCAATAACTATGGAAGAAATTGAAGCAGTCATCAGAAAGCTTCCAGCAAACAAAAGTCCAGGGCCAGACGGCTTCACAGGGGAGTTCTACCAAACATTCAAGGAAGAACTAAAACCTACCCTCCTCAGACTACTACAAAAAATTCAAGAGGAAGGAACACTTCCAAGCTCATTCTATGAAGCCAGCATCACCCTAATACCAAAACCAGGTAAAGACATCACAATGAAAGAGAATTACAGGCCAATATCCCTCATGAACATAGATGCCAAAATCCTCAACAAAATCTTAGCAAATCGGATCCAGCAGTACATCAGAAGGATCATACACCATGACCAAGTAGGATTTATCCCAGAGATGCAAGGATGGTACAACATCCGTAAATCAATAAATGTGATACATCACATAAACAAATTGAAAGAAAAAAACCACATGGTCATATCAATTGATGCAGAAAAAGCATTCGACAAAATCCAACACCCATTTTTGATAAAAACTCTCAGAAAGGTGGGAATAGAAGGATCATACCTCAACATAATAAAAGCCATATATGACAAGCCCACAGCCAACATCATACTCAATGGTCAAAAACTAACACCATTTCCCCTAAGAACAGGAACAAGACAGGGATGCCCACTCTCACCACTCCTGTTCAACATAGTACTGGAAGTATTAGCCATTGCAATTAGGCAAGATGAAGAAATAAAAGGCATCCAAATTGGAAAAGAGGAAGTAAAACTGTCCTTATTTGCAGATGACATGATATTATACATACAAAACCCTAGAGACTCCATCAAAAAACTACTAGACTTAATACATGAATTTGGCAATGTAGCAGGATACAAAATTAACCCCAAGAAATCTGAAGCATTTCTATATACCAATAGTGAACTTTCAGAAAGAGAGATTAGAAAAACAATCCCATTTACCATCGCACCAAAAAAATTAAGATACCTAGGAATAAACTTAACTAAAGAGGTTAAAGACCTCTACTCAGAAAACTACAGGACGTTGAAAAAAGAGATAGAGGAAGACATAAACAGATGGAAGAACATACCATGTTCTTGGATTGGTAGAATCAACATCATTAAAATGTCCATACTACCCAAAGCAATCTATCAATTCAACGCACTTCCCATTAAAATACCAATGGCCTTCTTCAAAGATCTAGAACGAACTCTCCAAAAATTCATCTGGAATAAAAAAAGACCCCGAATAGCTGCAACGATCCTGAGAAAGAACAAAGTAGGTGGGATCTCAATGCCAGATATCAAGCTGTATTACAAAGCCACTGTTCTCAAAACTGCCTGGTACTGGCACAAGAACAGACATATAGATCAGTGGAATAGAATAGAGAGTCCAGAAATTAGCCCGAACCAATATGCTCAATTAATCTTTGACAAAGGAGGCATAACATACAATGGAGCCAAGATAGTCTCTTCAATAAATGGTGTTGGGAAAACTGGACAGATATATGCAAGAAAATGAAACTAGACCACCAACTTACACCATACACAAAAATAAACTCAAAATGGATAAAGGACTTAAATGTACGACAGGAAACCATAAAAATTCTAGAAGAATACAAAGGCAACAAAATCTCAGACATATGCCAAAACAATTTCTTCACTGATACAGCTCCTAGGGCAGTTGAAACTAAAGAGAAACTGAACAAATGGGACTACATCAAAATAAAAAGCTTCTGCACAGCAAAAGAAACCATCAACAAAACAACAAGAAAACCCACCTCTTGGGAAAACATATTTGCCAACGTCATATCTGATAAGGGCTTAATCTCCAAAATTTATAGGGAACTCATACAACTTAACAAAAAGAAGATAAACAATCCAATCAAAAAATGGGCAAAGGATCTAAATAGACACCTTTCAAAAGAGGACATTCAGAAAGCCAAGAGACATATGAAAACATGCTCAAAGTCACTAATCATCCGAGAGATGCAAATCAAAACAACAATGAGGTACCATCTCACACCTGTCAGAATGGCCATCATCAACAAATCAACAAACGACAAGTGCTGGAGAGGATGTGGAGAAAAAGGAACACTTGTGCACTGCTGGTGGGAATGCAGACTGGTGCAGCCACTATGGAAGGCAGTATGGAGGTTCCTCAAAAAATTGGAAATGGAACTCCCATTTGACCCTGTGATCCCACTACTAGGAATATATCCCAAGAAACCAGAAACACCTATCAGAAAGGATATATGTAACCAGATGTTCGTAGCAGCACAATTCACCATAGCTAAGATCTGGAAACAGCCTAAGTGCCCATCAGTAGATGAATGGATTAGGAAACTGTGGTACATCTACACGATGGAATACTATGCTGCTGTTAAAAAGAAGGAACTCCTACCATTTGCAACATCATGGATGGAACTGGAGAGCATTATGCTAAGTGAAACAAGCCAGTCAATGAAGGAAAAATACCACATGATCTCACTCATTCATGGATAATAAAGACCATTACAAACTTTTGAACAATAATAGATACAGAGGCAGAGCTGCCTCAAACTGATTGCCAAACTGCAGTGGGAAGGCCAGAGAGAGTTGGGGGGCAGGAGGGAGGGGAGTAAGAGATCAACCGAAGGACTTGTATGCATGCATATAAGCATAACTAATGGACATAAGACACTGGGGGGTAAGGGAGGGTAGGGGTGTGTCAAGGGCGGGGGGGGAGAAAAAAGGACACTTATGTAATACCCTTTGTAATACTTTAAGCGAAAAATAAAAAAATATTAAAAAAAAAAATAAAAAAAATAAAATGTCTGATTTGTTAAAATTTATTCTGCTTACTTTTTAGTCTTCAATGTTTTCTAGAACAAATTCATTTTATAAATTTATTTTATAAAATAAAAATATACTTATTGTGCTCAAATTCTTAGCCTACACAGTACACTTGAATTCCTTGTTTTGGCATTCCAGATTCTTTATCATTTATACTTAATCTACCTTCCTAACTTACATTGTTTTCCTCCTTGAACACATCTTGTATTTTCTTAGCAAAGAGCTCAGATACACTATTCCTTATGAAACATCATGTTTCTTTCAAAGATCAAGAGTTTATAATAATGGAAAAGAACAAAAAGCCAAGTTGGAATGTAGATGCTTTGCAATTAACTTTCACCTAATTATCTTATTACAAGTGTCTTATATCAGCCTTGGACATAAGAAGTACTATTCTAACATATATATATATGTTAGAATATATATATTCTATTTAAGCGGCTGAGAGTGAAATATTTTTGTTGTTACTGCAGCGATAGCCTTTTTCTAGTCTATCAACTATTTCGTATAGTCTATCAACAGGGTATTGCTTATATAAGTACAAAACATTTCTGTAATAAAATTCTTTATGAACATTAGATAAATGATATATATATATCACTAAAATTACTATTATATGTAACTAGAGGCCGGGGTGCCTAGGTCTGGCCAGCAATCAGGGCCAATCAGCCTGGGGCCTACAGGCTGGGGGCAGCTCCTGTGTTAAGCGTCTGCCCCCTGGTGGTCAGTGCACATCATAGCGACTGGTCAATCTATTCCACCGGTCGTTCTGCTGTTTGGTTGATTTGCATATTAGGCTTTTATTATATAAGATGGTATAGATTTGGATCGACTGTAGATCCTAACCTTTATAGGATCCTACTTGAATTTTCCATTTTGTTATTAATAATCAGGACTTCTACATGATAAAAGTAAAATGATTGATTTAGCTATAAAAACTATATTTGCTATAAGTGCATATTGCACATTAGCATGGAAAACATTTAGTCACACTAATATTGGGATTTTTTAAGTTCTGCAGGACTAGGGTTTCCAGTTTTCCCAGGTGGCAACCATTACTGACTGAACTCAGTTTAGCCGCTGGACGACCCAAACATGGCTTTCTCAAGAGATCTAGAAAACGGTGGCATAACAGGGTGGCCTTGGAGGCCCTGAGCTGATAGAAATAACAATATGCAGGCTTCCTAGGGAATCATTGTTCAAATATAAAGTGTTTCTCATGCCAGCAACATTTAAAAGCCAATTGGAAAGCTCAGAGTTTTCCAACTCTGTTGGATAAGGATCTGCCTCCTTGACAACTCCTGTTCAAATATCAAATGAGGCAGGAATCCCTCTTTTCGTGGGGAGTCCAGCTACCTGCAGCCTAAGTGTATTGTCTAGAACAGGGGTCCTCAAACTTTTTAAACAGGGGGCCAGTTCACTGTCCCTCAGACCGTTGGAGGGCCAGACTATAGTTTTAAAAAAACTATGAACAAATTCCTAGGCACACTGCACATATCTTATTTTGAAGTAAAAAAACAAAACGGGAACAAATACAATATTTGTATTTGCATGTGGCCCACGGGCCGTAGTTTGAGGACCCCTGCTATATAGTAAAAGGGTAATATGCAAACTGACCCTAACAGCAGAAAAACTGGGAATGACTGGTCACTATGACACACATTGACCACCAGGAGGCAGACGCTCAATGCAGGAGCTGCCCCCTAGTGGTCACTGTGCTCCCACAGGGGGAGCTCTGCTCAGCCACAAGCCAGGCTGATTGCTGCCAGTACAGCGGTGGTGGTGGGAGCCTCTCCTGCCTCCTCAGCAGCGCTAAGAATGTCTGACTGCAGTTTAGGCCTGCTCCCCACTGGCAAGTGGACATTCCCTGAGAGCTGTCGGGCTGCCAGAGGGATGTCTGATTGCCATCTTAGGCCCAATCCCCCGGGGAGCTGGCCTAAGCCAGCAGGTGGTCATCCCCTGAGGGGCCCAGACTGGGAGAGGGCACAGGCCGGGCTGAGGGACCCCCCCTTCCCCCCGAGTGCACAAATTTTTGTGCACCAAGCCTCTAGTCTATATTAATAATAGAAGAATATGCAAATTGTCCAGGACACCATCACAGAAACAGTAACAACCAAACAGCAGGCTGTGTGGGACAACCAGGCCAGCAGCGGGGGGAGTTGGGGGCAACCAGGCCGAAGGCAGAAATGGTTA
>NW_005875778.1:0-5489 GCF_000147115.1 Myotis lucifugus | reverse complement strand
GAAAACTCTATTTTTGGTGATGCTGTCACTTAAAGAGATGTTGATGATAAATCTATCTATCTATCTATCTATATATATATGTGTGTATATATATATATATATATATATATATATATATATATATATATAAAAGGCTAAGCGACTGGCTGACCAAGTCAACTGGCTGGTAGGTATGATGCGTGCAGATCACCAGGGGGCAGATGCTTAATGCAGGAGCTGCTGAGCAACAGCAACTCTGCAGAGTGCCCTCTCGCACTCTGGGACCCCTCCAGGGATGTCGGACTGCCGGTTTCAGCTCGATCCCCGAAGTCCAGGCCAAGGGACCCCACCTGCCAAAGGGACTCTTCTCACTCCACAGATGCTCTTCGAGTCCTGGTGCCGCCCCAGGTGCGGCCGGCTGGGGAGGGAGCATGGGAGGTTGTCTCCAGGGCATGTTCAGCCTGTCTTGCCTGGTCCTGCCCTGCCGGCCACCTTCTAATTTATTTCCTTGTAGTGCACAAAAATCCATTCACCAGGCCTCTAATAATAATATAATTGCAGCACAGGTAATATTTATTTTATGGTCATTGTGTATTAGATATTTTACAAAGTATTTCAAATGTAAAACCCCATTTAATTTTCACAGCTAAACAATGAAATTGTGGTTAATTTTGGTTTTGTTATTTCATAGATAAAGAGATTGAGGTTTGAAAATATTCAGAAATCTCACATATCAGATTAGTAATAAATGCCCAAGGTAAAACTCAAAACCTATGCTCTTCAATACTGCTTCACATACACACACACACACACACACACACACACACACACACACACATATACACACACACACACATGCTCAGTGTTTATGTAAATATAAATGTACTCCATATTATAGATATAAGTATATATATATATATGTATATATGTTATCCTATGTGACTACAAATAGAATAAAGGTGAGATCCAGAAGTATGAGAATAAGGAGGAAAGAAAGAGATTGATTCAAAAGTTACTATCATTTTGCAATGTTTGTAGATGAAAATGGTGTGTATACATGTCACCACTATAAAATTATTCTTGACTAGTGGCCTGGTGCACAAAATTTGTGCAGGGGCGGGCGGGGTGTGCCTCAGCTCAGCCTGCAACCTCTCCAATCTGGGAAACCTCGGGGGATGTCCGACTACTGGTTTAGGCCTGATCCCACAGGGCAAGCAATATATCTGAGAAAGAATTCAGAGAAATGGACATAATATCGCTGAAAAGGTTGGAAGACAAATTCAACAATAAGTGTAAGAACCAAGAGGAAATGAAGAAGAACCAAGAAGAAATGAAAAATGACATCACTGCAATAAAGAAATCAATAGAAAGCATCCACAGTAGACTAGAAGAAGCAGAGGACCACATCAGTGAGCTAGAAGACAAGGTAGGAAAAAATACCCAAGCAGAGCAGCATCTAGAAAAAAACCTTAAAAAACAGGAGGAGAGCCTAAAAGAACTTTGGGACAACATAAATGAAACAACATTCTCATAATAGGGGTGCCAGAAGGAGAGAAAACTGAGCAAGGAATAGAAAACCTGTTTGAAAGAAATAATGACAGAAAACTTCCCTGATATAGGGAAGAAAAAATTCACACAAGTCCAAGAAGCTCACAGAGTCCCAAACAAAATGAACCCCAAAAGACCGACACCAAGACACATCATAATTTAATTGGCAAACACCAATGACAAAGTAAGAATCTTAAAAGCAGCCAGAGAGAGACAGAAAGTTACCTACAAAGGATCCGCCATCAGACTAGCGACTGATTTCTCAACAGAAACACTTCAGGCCAGAAGGGAATGGGATGGAATATACAAAGTCATGCAAAGAAAGGGTCTCAATCCAAGAATACTGTACCCAGCAATGCTATCAATCAAAATTGAGGGTGAAATCAGGAGCTTCACAGACAAAAAAGGACTGAGGGAATTTATCACTACCAAACCAGCAATGCAAGAAATGCTAAAGGGTCTGCTGTAAAAAGAAGAAATAGAAATCAAAGAAGGAACACAGGCGTAAAGAATAAAAATGGCGACAAGTACCTATCAATAATAACTTTAAATGTAAATGGTTACATGCACCAATCAAAAGACATAGAGTAGCTGAGTGGATGAGAAAACATGATTCATATATCTGCTGTCTACAGGAAACCCACCTCAGAAAAAAGGACTCACACAGACTGACGGTGAAGGGATGGAAAAAGGTTTTTCAGGTGAATGGAAACAAACAAACAAAAAAAAGCTGGGGTAGCAATAATTATATCTGACAAATTAGATCTGAAAGTGAAGTACATAACAAGAGATAAAGAAGGCCACTTCATAATACTAAAGGGAGCAATCCAACAAGAAGAAATAACTCTGGTAAACATATACGCACCCAATACAGGAGCACCCAAATAAATTAAAAAAACTTCTGGAGGATATCAAGGGAGAGATTGACAGCAATACAGTCATAGTAGGGGACTTTAATACCCCTCTAACACCACTGGACAAATCCTCTAAACAAAAAATCAGCAAAGAAACATCAATCCTAAATGACTCACTAGATCAGATGGAATTAATTGACATCTTCAGAACATTTCACCCCAAAGCCACAGAATATACATTCTTCTCAAGTGCACATGGGTTATTTTCAAAGATAAACCATATATTAGGACACAAGCAAAGTCTCTTCAAATTCAAGAAGATAGAAATCATATCAAGCATCTTCTCAGATCACAATGGCATAAAACTAGAAATCAACTACAATAAAAACAATAAAAAAATCAAACACCCGGAGGCTAAATAGCATGCTATTAAACAATGACTGGGTTACCAGAGAGATCAAAGAAGAAATAAAAAGCATCATGGCAACAAACGACAATGAAAACACAACAATCCAAAATCTATGGGACACAGTAAAAGCAGTCTTGAGAGGGAAGTTCATAGCTCTACAGGCCTACCTCAAAAAACAAGAAACAATAGTAATAAATTATCTAATCCTACAACTCAAAGTGTTAGAGAGCAACAAGAAAAGCCCAACATAAGCAGAAGGAAGGAAATAATAAAGATCAGAGCAGAGATAAACGAAATAGGAAACCCCCCCCCCAAAAAAAAATACAAAAGATCAACAAAACCAAGAGCTGGTTCTTTGAAAGGATAAGCAAGATTGATGAGCCTCTAGCCAGGCTCACCAAGAAGCAAAGAGAGAGGACTCAAATAAAAAAAAATCAGAAATGAAAGAGGTGAAGTAACAACCGATCCCACAGAAATACAAACAATTATGAAAAAATACTATGAACAACTCTATTCCAACAAAATGGATAACCTAGATGAAATGGACATATTCTTAGAAAAATACAAGCTCCCAAAACTCAACCAAGAAGAATCAAAAAACCTGAATAGGCCAATAACTACCAAAGAAATTGAAACAGCGATCAAAAATCTCCCAGCAAACAAAAGCCCTGGTCCAAACAACTTTACAGGGGAGTTCTACGAAGCATTCAAAGAAGAACTAAAACCTATCCTCTTCAGACTATTCCAAAAAATTCAAGAGGAAGGCATACTTCCAAGCTCTTTCTATGCAGCCAGCATTACCCTAATCCCAAAACCAGATAAAGACACCACAAAAAAAGAGAACTATAGGCAAATATCCTTGATGAACATAGATGCTAAAATCCTCAACAAAATTCTAGCAAATCGGATTCAGCAATACATTAGAAAGATCATACACCATGACCAAGTGGGATTTATTCTGGGAATGCAAGGATGGTACAATATCGGCAAATAAATAAATGTGATACATTACATAAACAAACTGAGAGACAAAAATCACATAATCATATGAATTGATGCAGAAAAAGCATTTGACAAAATCCAACACCCTTTCTTGATAAAAACTCTCAGCAAAGTGGGAATAGAGGGATCATACCTCAAAGCCCTATCTGACAAACCTACAGCCAATATCATACTCAATGGGCAAAAACTAAACCCATTTTCCCTAAGAACAGGAACAAGACAAGGATGCCCACTTTCATCACTCCTGTTCAATATAATACTAGAAGTACTAGCCACAGCAATTAGACAGGAAGAAGAAATAAAAGGCATCCAAATTGGAAAAGAAGTAAAACTGTCCTTATTCACAGATGACATGATACTATACATAGAAAACCCTAAAGACTCCATCAAAAAACTACTAGACCTAATAAATGAATTTGGCAATGTAGCAGATTACAAAATTAACATTCAGAAATCTATGGCCTTTTTATACACCAATAATGAACTCACAGAAAGAGAAATGAAAAAGACAATCCCATTTGCCATTGCACCAAAAAAATTAAGATACCTAGGAATAAACTTAACTAAGGATATAAAAGACCTGTACTCGGAAAACTACAGGACATTGAAAACAGAGATAGAGGAAGACATAAACAAATGGAAGAACATACCATGTTCATGGATTGGTAGAATCAACATCATTAAAATGTCCATACTACCCAAAGCAATCTATAGATTCCATGAAATACCTATTAAAACACCAATGGCATATTTCAAAGATCTAGAACAAACTCTCCAAAAATTCATCTGGAATAAAAAAAGACTCCGAATAGCCACAGCTATCCTGAGAAAGAAGAACAAAGTTGGAGGGATCACAATACCCGACATCAAGCTATATTACCAAGCCATGGTTCTCTAAACTGCCTGGTACTGGCACAAGAACAGACATATAGACCAATGGAACAGAATAGAGAACCCAGAAATTGACCCAAGCCATTATACTCAATTAATATTTGACAAAGGAGGCAAGAGCATACAGTGGAGTCAAAACAGTCTCTTTAATAAATGGTGCTGGGAAATCTGGCCAGATACATGCAAAAAAAATGAAACTAGATCACCAACTTTCACCATACACCAAAACAAACTCGAAATGGCTAAAAGACTTGAATGTAAGATGGGAAACCATAAAAATGCTATAAGACTCCATAGGCAGCAAAATTGCAGACATATGTCGTAGCAATATCTTTACAGACACAGCTCCTAGGGCATTGGAAACTAAGGAGAAAATAAACAAATGGGACTACATCAAAATAAAAAGCTTCTGCACAGCAATGGAAACCATCAACAAGACAACAAGAAAGCCCACTGCATGGGAGAACATATTTGCCAATGTTATCTCCAATAAGGGTTTAATCTCCAACATTTACAGGGAACTCTTACAACTTAACAAAAGGAAGATAAACAATCCAATCAAAAAATGGGCAAAGGACCTAAATAGACACTTTTCAAAAAAGTACATTCAGAAAACCAAGAGACATATGAAAACATGCTCAAAGTCACTAATCATCCGAGAGATGCAAATCAAAACAACAATGAGGTACCATCTCACACCTGTCAGACTGGCTATCATCAACAAATCAACAAACGACAAGTGCTGGAGAGGATGCAGAGAAAAAGGAACCCTTCTTCACTGCTGGTGGGAATGCAGACTGGTGCAG
>NW_005875777.1:0-11285 GCF_000147115.1 Myotis lucifugus | reverse complement strand
CAATTTTTTCATAAACTGTAGCTATGAATGAGTGTAGTTTTATATTTTCATGAAACTTTTAAGACTGAGTATAGGCCAAACTATTTTTAAATTTTACTCTCTCCCTCCTGGATATTTCTTATGGTTGCTTTAAAATACATGTGGCTTCTAGAGTAAGCCCCTTTATCTTTTTAAAACATACTTTATTTGAAAATATATTTTTATTGCTTTCAGAGAGGAAGGAGGGAGAGAGATAGAAGCATCAATGATGAGAGGGAATCATTGATCGGCTGTCGATGGAGCCCACAACCCAGGCATGTGCCCCGACAAGGAATCTAACCATGACCTCCTGGTTCATAGGAAAATACTCAACCACTGAGCAACACCAGCCAGGTGAACCCCCTGATCTTTTAACAGGAGATAGTTTTAGAAATGGAATCAGGGAAAGACTCACAAAAAAGTTTCTCATCTCCATAAAAAATTTTGTAATGCCAATTGGGATTTCCAAAACATTTAGGAAATACCTAATAAAAGGAGAGAGGCCAAGGAAATGAAATGGAAATAAAGATGTCCAGAGGCAAAAAAAAAAAAGAAAGAGAAAAAAGAAAGAAAGTAGTTTGAGGCTTGCTGCATATTTGAGTGAAAAATTTAATGGCTCTTTTGAATTTAGGAGGAATGATGCTATTTGGGTACAGCAATTGGGAAAAAAAATACAATTTCCTTAGCATCTATATCCCCTGCGTACTCAAACCCATATACCTGTCCTACCTGGTGGGATGTCCAATGAAGATGAGATCTGAGTCATTGTTACCTAGGCCAGAGGGGAAGGTGAAGGGACCGGAGATAAGGGACACCCACAGGAAGGGCTGAATCTGAAACATACAAGGCGATTAAGAAAGATTCTGACATCTTCTCCAGGTGAAAACCCTGTCTTGCACTTTCTTCACACTGAGTGCCAGTGGCACACCCATTTCCTTTTACCATTGGTTTTTCCAGATTCTGTCATCTGGTTGCCCAATGTGAAACACTAAATGATGTCACCAGATTCTTCCAAACTGCCTAATAGAATGGCTTTTTTTTTTCTTCCAGTCATCTTCTTTGACACATGTCTCAATCCCCCAGTAAAATTCAGTTCCCTTGGGCTCCTGTGAGAAGATTTCACCTGTCTCCCCTCTCCCAATGCCCTAAATACACTTCTCTATCTCCTATTCGGTTTTGCTCTTCGGATAGTGACATCCCTGGAGTTCACTCCAGGCCTCTTCCCTCCGGCTCTAGCCACTTTCACCGGAGAAGCTTTGGCTCATCTTCTAATTCTGTGCGGATACATTTCAGACCCATGCTCAGTACCAGAGCTGCAGGTCTTGATATCTCACTGTCTGAGGCACACCTCCATCAAATGTCTGCAGGCAGCTCAAACTGAGCGGTTCCCATGCTGATGGCTGGCCTTTCCTGTCCAATCTGTCTTCTGTTTTTCTCAATAAAGAGAACTCTGTCAGTTCCCCAGACAGAAACCTTGGGGTCATCCTCCAGTCTTCTCTCTCTTAAACCCTCCACCTCATATTCATCAGTAAGTCTTCAGAATGTGCTTTATATACTTTGGCACATTATGTTATGTGTTGTGGGGTTTTTTTCTTTAATGTTAAAACACATTACATATTTGTGCCTTTTTGTCCATCTCTTGGTTCAGATTTTGTTTTCTATTTTTTCCTGGACTGTTCCAATAGTTTCATAACCATTTAGTCCCTCATTCAAACTATTGCCAGATCTAACTTTCCAAAAGACAAATCAGATCCTGCATGACATTTCCGTTCTTACAAACTTTCTTTCTAATGAGGCTTTCAAGATTATGCATGATCAGGCCCTAACATAACTTTCCAGCTTCACCTCATCCCTCTTACACTTAACCCACTCCAAATGATCCAGCATTGCAACTACACCTTTGCAAATTCTGGTCTCGCTGCCTAAAAGGTTCCTTTCCTCATTTTCCATATCACATTGAATAAGACTGATCAAACTCCTCTATGACACTGATTCATATTTTTCTAGTACCTATCATATAAGAAGAATTCTATAAATGTCTTATTTCTCTAAATTGCAAGAGGATTTCAAGTCCTTAATTAAATATTTAATTCCTTTATTTTGCATCAACTTTTATGAGTAATTAATTTGTATCAACTACCATGCTATGCCATGAGAAGACAAAAATCAGACTTAATCGCTGCTCTTGAAGTACTTATGGTGCATTAGATAATAAAGACTGAGAAATACATTACTCTAATGCAGTTTGTCCAGCCCTTTGCCTCCATGAATGACTGAAACTTTATTTCCTTTCCAGTGCCAAATGGGAATTGTGTGTTCACCAAGTGGATCTCTCCTCTCTGAGATCTCGTGTACATGTTTCAGAATCAGCCAACTCCTAATATTCTATTTTCTTTTCTTTTTCCCCCCAGCATGACCAGAGCTTGCAGCACTAAATTGTTTTCCTCTCGCCTCTAAATCTGCCTTACCACCACTTGATTTTCTTGGGCTTTTCTAGTTTCCTATAAAGGAAAGCAAACAGACACTTTTGTTAGATGGGTTTTACTACTGTATGATCACTGCTGGGAAACAGTACAGAATGGAAATAATATGTAGGGAACACACAAATTTAGTTTAGTGTGTTCTGGTATATTATTGCTGAAGTACCTGGGTATCCCATTGGTTTTCTGTTTGAGCTTTTATTCCGGAAAATAAACTCACTGTACTCCCTCCTGCTTTCTAACTGCCACTAAACTGATTGCTTACCTTGTTCTTTTTGGAGGTCCCTTTCCTTGCAAGGAGGCGAGGAAGGTCTATCGAATAGTGTAAAGGATCTGGCCATCATCAACTTAGATGCCCCTTCAAAAATAAGGGGGAGGTTCATTTCTCTACAGACCTTTCCACCTGAGGACAGCACGCTCACTTGACCCCTGCCTCACAAAGGGAGGTTTACTGTTAGTCTTTACCCTACAAAAACTTATTCTAGTCCATCAGTTGACACTTTTCCCCACCCTAACTTTCTCTTACAGCTTCCCTGGAAATGGACAGCAGTCACTTTCTTTCACCAGGATACCATTTCTTCACACGCCTGAATGTTTGTTTTAAATGGTGATGCATTGTAAGGCCAAGAAAGCACAAGCCTCACCAAACAGTAAGCTCTGGGAAAGCAGTGATTGTTCTGTGGACTTATTTTGTTTGTTGACTAGTTGCTAGTGCCTTGAATTGGGCCTGGCCTTGTTTAAAAAGAATGAAGACATTATGTTACAGTATACTAAATTGTGTTAAATCAAATTGACTGAAGGGAATAATGTACTTAATATTTTTTATATCTTATGAATAACGCTGAGTGCTAACAGAACTTAGATATTCTGGCTTTTCTAAATGCAGCTAAGAAAATCATTATCTGTAACTTCAGCTTTATTAATGCAGCTGATATAATCAGAACACTTCTTCTATGTTGTCAATAGTAATTATTTCATAACAATGATTTATCTGACTATAATTTCTGTATCAAATTATACATTGTTCATATTAAATTTTAAAATACTTTTAGAAGAAAAGCACACTTATCTAGCATGCTCGTGGGTAAAAGTTAATATTTTTAATTAAATGAGATTAAATTAGGATAATTCTTTTTGAGTACTTAAAGACAGTTATTCTAGTCAGTGCTTAGTTAGGATAAATTCTATATTAACAGGTTACAAAGACAAAAATAAAACAAAACAACAACATAAATCCAATGTCACCAATTTACTTGTAGTTTTGTCTTCCAGAAAATATATTCTCAAACACTATATGCATAATAATCAAGTGGAACTCTTCATAAAGTCTGGGGTTGGGCTCAAGATCTAGTGCAGGCAGTGAGTAAATGACAATTTCAATATATATATACCTTCTTCTTAGTGGTTAGACTAGCCACTTTTGTAATGTGACAAAAATATAGTCATTATCTTTTAAAAAAGAGGCTTGTACTTGAAATTTTGAATACTTATTTAGTTCATTATGCTATATGATTGAATACATTATTATACTTAATATTCAATATTTGGTGTAGGGCTAGATAAGCCTATGTTGTTAATCAGAATATGAGCTTTGAATGAAGACTGTGTGCATCTTAATCCTCATTCTTTGTTATATAACTTCGTGACTTTAATGAAAATTTTAGCCCCTTTGGGTCATAATTTGCCAATTGGTAAAATGACTCCTTACTTTATAAAGCTAATGCCAGGATTAAATGAGTATCTGGGACATAGTAACAATGAAATATAAATTAGCTATTATTGCCCTAGCCGGCTTGGCTCAGTGGATAGAGCGTCAGCCTGTGGACTGGGTGGTCCGGGGTTCAATTCTGGCCAAGGGCACATGCCTGGGTTGCGGGCTCGGTCCCCAGTGGGAGGTGTGCGGGAGGCAGCCGATCAATGATTCTCTCTCATCATTGATGTTTCTATCTCTCTCTCTCCTTCTCCCTTCCTCTCTGAAACCAATAAAGAAATATACTTAAAAAATTAGCTATGATTATTCAGATTGCTTTGCAGTTTTGTCCACTATAAGGATTTAAAATCTGTTTTTGTGGTATTTATTTTTTATTATATACACAGATCTTATGTGTATACCCTAAGGTTTTCCCATAATAGTTCCAATTTATGCCTGTTGTCCAAGAATTCTCTCTGGATTAGCCTTTGTCCTAGAAAATGTTTCATGGTTTGAACAACAAATTATATAGCATATATGATGTAACTGTATATTTTGAGAGCATTGAATCCATAACTAAATAAATATCAGCCAATTGCACGTAAAAATGTTTTTCTTTCTTTTTCCTTTAGATATGATATTTTAAGTTTTATAGGTGTAGTTATTGAGGACTCTCTGCTAATCTGGCTCCATGAACTCTTTTCATTTCTACTAGTATATATATGAAAACAGTAAAGAGTTTTCTCAAAATATTAAAAATGGAACTGACTTATGATCTAGTGATTCAATTTTTGGGTATTTATCTGAAGAAACCCAAAACATTAATTTGAAAGAATAAATGTAACACTATGTTCATTGCAGCATTATTTACAATAACCAAGTTATAGAAGCAACCCAAATGCCTATCAGTAGATGAGTAGATAGAAAAGCTGTGGTATATACATATAATAGAATATTACCCATAATATTAAAAAAGAATGAAATATTACCATCTGTGACAGCATGGATGGACCTAGAGGGAATTATATTTAGTGAAATAAGTCAGACAGAGACAAATATTATGTAATTTTAATTATATGTGAAATCTAAAGAAAGAACAGTATAAACAAACAAACAAAACTAAAACAGAGTCATAGATACAGAGAACAGACTGATGGTTGAGAGGGGAGGGGACTTGGGGGACTGGGTGAAAAAAAGGTAAAGAGATTGAGAAATACAAATGGGTAGTTACAAAATAGTCATGGGGATGTAAAGTACAGCATAGGAAATATAGTCAATACTAGTGCTCCAACATCTCCCACCTGGGCCTGTGTACCGATAGTCCAAGGCAAACAATAAAAGATGAAAAAGGAGAGGGCTGGGAAATGGGAAATGCACCGACCTTAGTTGTAATCACTGACATGAAAGAGAACACTAAAGACCCTCCAGGGAAGATCTTGAGTGTGTCAGAAAGGACAGCCTGTGTCTCCTCATCTAAGTACTGAATCAAAATGTCAATTTTTCCTACCTATCCAATGTCAACAGATCAAAATCTTCCAACCTTGTATGTCTTTGACCTCCTGATTTCTAAAATCAGAAAGCAGGTGAATCACTGTAATGAATTCACATTTTGAATTCTAAGCATATTTTTGTATAAGTTCATTGACCTCATTAAAACTTCTTAAAATGACAAACATAGATGGCTAAGAAACATTATTTTTAACTAAATATATCACTTCTTTTATTAGAGGTGAGCGAGGAAGGCAATTAGAGAAGAATTTGCGATTTTGATAATAAGGATTTAAGGTAGATTTTAACACCATAAAGGGCAAAACTGTGGCAAATTTTATGGCCATTGTGAGAGATGGGTCAGAAGCAAATAAAACTGATACAATTTACTAAGTCTCAATTTTGAACAAAAAAAGAAGCAAGGCAGCAAGATGTGTGTGTCACTTTATATAACCCAATTCAATCATTGTCAAACGTATCTTGAGGTCCCTGTCAATTTTATAACAAAACCTGCTCTCTCAGTCAATATCTTCTTACTTCTTCAACTTATCAAACCTCTTCTGACTTTTATCATTTTATACTGTTTTGAAATTCTCTTTTCTTTTGGGCACGATGCCATTGATGATTTGATGGCAGGAGCTTCTCGACCTCTGAAATGTGTGTCTGTCTGAACTACCTTTACCTTTGTTCGTCTACTTTAACCGATTCCCTGATGCTCTCTGCAGATACTGATCATAAATGCCATTCCGCTTCTAATGCTTAAGGAATGGATCATTAAATCATTCATAAAATTCCCCAAAAGGTTGAATCTACCCACTTGTCCTTCATTTAATTACTAGACTGCACAATAAAAGAAACAGAAGTTGTATTAAATGACATTTTGGACCAGAAAAAAAAAATCAGGTTGCTAGAAGAGCATATTTGAAAGAATGATTAATCTCTCTGAATTTGATAATCAAAACATTTTGACACTCACTGGCAGTTTTAATGATTACTGTAATTTAGCTGATGGGTTCATTAATAAAGCTCCAGGACTACTTCATAATATTTAACACTGTGATCACTACAGTTAAGGTTATACAGAACAAGTAGGCAATTCCTTAGGATCTGTACAACATGCTCTCAGTAATCTGGGCAGGAGACTATGCATAATGGTTTCTGGCAAACAAGTAACCAGGAATGTTATCGTGTCTGCTGGTAGCCCTTGGTCCTGCCTTACAGGTGCCGTGTCCCATACCTCTCCCAAAGGACTCGCTTGCCAAGAGCTCATTCTGTAAATTTTAGCTCCTTGCAGAGGGAGTTAAAAAAAAGCATTATCACATCAACAAAGTATAATAACCCTTTAAACCTCACTGGAAACATGAGGATAGTGTTGGTTTTGGTGCAGTAATACAGAATGGCCAATCATGTGGGAAGTAAAATTCAGCAGAATCTGTGAGAGGAGCACACTGTAGGGGAGAAGATATTTGCCAACGATACATCTGACAAGGGGTTAAATTCCAAAATATATACTAGTAAGGAACTCATACAACTTAACAAAAGGAAGACAAACAATCCAATTAAAAAATGGGTAAATGACCTAAATGGATACTTCTCCAATGTGGACATACAGATGGCCAAGAGACATATGAAAAAATGCTCTAAGTCACTAATCATCAGAGAGATGCAAATTAAAACAACCATCAACAAATGGCTACCATCAACCAAGTAGCAGGATGTAAGAGTAGCAGGATGTAAAAGCCTAGGAAATAGATGATAGAAAAAAAAGAGCCTGTGAAAGTCTTTGGGTAGGAAAGAAACCATAGAGTGGAGTCAGAAAAGCCAAGAAGGAGAGAGAGAAGGTGGGTCAGGGTAAAGTGGAAATATTTCATAATTATTTTATTAAAGCCTGTCTTCTGTATGAGATTGCAGGCTTTAGTATATTTTGTTCACCATTCTACTAGTATTTTCAGCTTATAATTGAAGTTTGGTGTTTAACATATTGTAGTTGCCTATTAAATAAATAAATACCCAACTCAGAGACTGAGCCATAGAAAATACAGATACATTTTTGGGAGAAGACTAAAGTTTAATATCCATATCCTATTTTTGGCTTATGAAAAAAATAAATTGATTGTATTTAAGATTCTATTAGGAATGTGGGCTTTGTGCCACTTATCAGAATCCTTATTTTGTTAAATTATGCAATTCAGAAACCATGAGATTGGAAAGGAGCACCATGCTTATTCTACAAAATTCTGTTGAACCAACAAAAAATTGTGAACATGTAAAAAAAATCAAACAGATAAAAACAAATATATTGCATCTGAATGGAGAACTGCATTTTAGAAAATCAGAATTACGTTCTGGGTTCTAAAAACATAGTCCCCAGCAACACATCAGTACCAAGAACAAGAAAGAAATCAGATGAAGGAAATGTTAACAAGAACTCATGTTGAGATAGCATAGAAACAAAAAAACAAATTGAGACTACAAATATCAGATTTACTGTTACTGCAATCCTTGTTGGAAAACTCATTCTAATCTGAAATATTAAAAAAATAATGGTTGAGCACTTTCCTGGTTATAAAGGCTTAAAATAAAAATGTTGGGCGTTGAATGTAGAGTATTTTCATTTATTCTACATAGGTGGTCTCCAGATCTAAAGGATTTGGAAATAAACAAAGCCATTTGCTGCTATTAAAGTTCGAGGTTTTTATTTTTATGCAATGTTATTTTCATTCTTATTAGTTTAAGCACATGAAGACAACAAAACTATGCTCAATTTGACCTTTTATAATTAGGTTCATAAAGCAATGAAATTTAGAAATAAAATTTTTATAGAAATTCTGTTGTTTAATGTTCAACAGGGATAGGATATACTACTGTCCAGTACTACCCAATTATTAATGCTGGGGATCTCCTTTCTCAAAATTACTACCTCTCTGCGTGTCGAAGACTCTCATTTATCAACTCAAGAAATCTCTGAATGTCAGTCCAGATAGGGCCCAGGAAATTCTTGGATCAGTGACAGAACTCTTAAGCTAGAAGTTCCATGGGCAATGGGTAGGTTTCTATAGATGGAAGGCCCATCCTACCACCGGACTCATCCTGCTCTATCTGGGTGATAAGCCATCTCTGTGTGTTGACTTGACCACCACAGGACTCCCTGCTGCTGGCCACTAAGGATGATGGGCAGTCTCCCCCTAAGACACTTCTCTTCACATGGCTATTCAGCCCTCAAGTCAGTCCTCTAGTTTCTCTCCCTCTGACTGTGTGTGTTTCCCACCCAGCTCCTCTTTTCTATCTCCCTTTGCCTTCCTTCTTAACCCAGATAAACCCATCTTCTCTGGTTATTTACATGCAACATGCATGTGAAGTATTCTTTTTCTCCACTATTTTTTTATACTGTTCAACTGTTACAGCCTAAACTCTGTGCTGTACTTTCTTCAAGCCTCCATTCTGCAATGACTACTTGCTCTATTCATGCTTACTCTAACAGTCCTATTTCTCTTTGAGGTAATATGGGTACCTCTGAGTCACTGGTGGTAAGATTCTCATACAAGTGAAAAAAAGCAAACATAAAAATTAGTATTTTAAGATGCCTCACTGCAAATAGTAACATCAATGCTGTTGATATTTCACACATAGATGAGACTTAATCTGGATTTTGGACCTAAAGTCAGTATAGAAACATAACTAGTGAGCATTGTGTATAGTCTGTCTGTCTCTCTCTCTCTCTCTCTCTCAATTATTACCAGTATTAGTACTGGTAATAATTAAGGAATTAAGGAGTTAATGGGTTAACGGGAGAGATAAGGTTTTAGGTTGGTCTAGGTATATAAAGACACAAATAAGTGTAAAAGATAGTATACAAAAAATGTTGACTGTTGCCAGGTCCACAGCCCCTCTTCATGTGGCCATTTTTTATACCATGTGGCTCTAAAGCTTAACCAATAGCGGGGCGGAATCTGATTCAAGGTGACTTACCCACAGCTGGTCAGTATATATGAATTCTGTGGTTTGGTTTAAAAATAGAAGTTGTACCATATATATATCACACATACATACACACACACACACACACACACACACACACACACACACACACACCTGCATCTATTTGCTGAAAGTCTCTTCACAATTTCAAAATCTTGAAAGAGAAACCACAGAAAGGCAATCACAGAAAGTTTCAGGAGAAAGGGCACTTGAGGAATAGGTAGGAAATAGATCAATGAAAAGAAGAGGGAGGAAGGACATTTAAAGTCATGAATGCAAAATAAAAGAAAAATATCTTTGCCATATGAACAGGTTATATTCACATGATGGTGAGTTTAAAGAAAAACTCCTTAAAATATTTATGTCAGTGGGAATTTTTATCAACCACATATGCTCAACAGCTTGTCCTGAGAGCACATATATGTAGTGTGTGTTTGCATGTGTGCTTCAGTTGTAACTAGCCACTGTTATAGGCTGTTAGATGAATAATACATGAAGATTTGACTACACCAATGAAAAAATAAAAGTATCAAGGGAATAAAATAGTTGACATAGGTAATTTGTGATGTGACTTTTTGAACTAAAAAAATCATGTAATGGTCACAGTAAATCAATTCTGTTAGAGCAAAGAATTCTCCAATCAGCAAGCAATTCTATATAATTTTTAATAGACTAATTAGAAGAAACAAATGTCACAAAATGTTCATTACCTATTAAAGATGTCATATTAAATTCTTAATTTGAATTCCAAGAAGAATAAGATCCATGACAACTGTGAGTTTAATTAGCTTAAGTTGATAAATTACATCTTAAAAAATAAAGATAATCTACCACCCAAATGAATCCTTTCACATAAGTTTAAAATTTATTAGTGAGTGAGGCATTCACAGACTAATTATAAAAGTTGTTAGGTTATAAATATAAAAGGAAGAAAAAATTAAAAATTTATATATCTTGTCAAAGACATTTTAATTTCTCTTGTGTCCCCAGTCTGAGGAGCAAATGAAAAGGCCACGAAACTTCAGGAAATATTATACTTATTAGTGTTATTGACTTTTCTATTTAATCTACGAGGAATTGCCTTCTTGTCTTCCAAAATAATTTCCCCTCCAAGTCAGAGAGCAGTTTAGTCTCTTTGGAAAAGACTTTTTGGCAACCATGTATTTCTTTAGCTCTCTCCTTTAATCTCCATGTCGATTGGGCATTGCTAATGAAATAAAAACTTACAGAAATAAGGAAAGCATCTGTAGTGTATTGTTTTCTATTTATTAAAGAGATGTTTATTAACTTATATGTTGAACATTTATTTATACTAATTATTTCTCATAATTAAAAACACAAATAGCAAAACACCAAAAAAATAACTTCAATTTGCTTGAGAAAAAGAAATTATGTTTTTAAAATGTTTTATTTTTGTCGTTCAAGTGAACATATATTGGAAGGACATTCCAATAAAAAAGCCATGCCACTGTACTCACACTGTTGTAAGTTTATACTGCTTTTTAAATGGAAATGGTCAAATTTTTTTCCATACCCACTAAATGCCTTATTCTGACATAGTTCCATTTATTTACAGCTTTTCTTTCATAGTCCAAAGTCATCATTAGTGATGACCCCTTTGACAATGTAAG
>NW_005875776.1:0-11287 GCF_000147115.1 Myotis lucifugus | reverse complement strand
AGAATAATTTTGGTTGTACTCCCAGCTTTTTATCTCTGAATATTTCTTGCTACTCCCTTCTGGCCTGCAAAGTTTCTGTTGAGAAATCAGTTGATAATCGTATGGACACTCCCTTTTAGGTAACTAACTGCTTTTCTTTTGCTGCTTTTAAGATTCTCTGTCTTTAACCTTTTGTATTTTAATTATAATGTGTCTTGGTATGTGCCTCTTTGGATTCTTCTTGTTTGGGACTCTCTGAATTTTCTAGACTTGTATGTCTGTCTCTTTCTTCAGGCAAGGGAAGTTTACTGTCATTATTTTTTTTCAAATAGGTTCTCAATTTCTTGCTCTCTCTCTTCTCCTTCCAGCACTCCCATGATACGAATTTTGGTACACTTAAAGTTGTCCCAGAGATTCCTTAACCATCTTCAGTTTTTTGATTCTTTTTTCTGTTTTGATTGGGTGTTTTTTTGCTTCCTTATATTCCAAATCAATGATCTGATTCTCAGCTTCATCTGCACTACTGTTGATTTTCTATTAATTATTCTTTATTTCAGTCAGTGTAGCCTCCATTTCTAACTGGTTCTTTTTTATTCTATCAACAATCAAATCTACATACAAAAATGAACAAGCAAAACAGAAACAGACCCATAAATATAGAGAACTCTGTTGATGATGGGGTGGTGGTGGGCAAAAAAAGTGAAGGGATTAAGAAGTATAAATTTGCCCTAGTCGGTTTGGCTCAGTGGATAGAGCATCGGCCTGCAGACTGAAGGGTCCTAGGTTCAATTCTGGCCAAGGACACATGCCCAGGTTGCGGGCTTGATCCCCAGTGGGGGGCGTGCAAGAGGCAGCCAATCAGTGATTCTCTCTCATCATTGATATTTCTCTCTCTCTCTCCCTCTCCCTTCCTCTCTGAAATCAATAAAAGAAGTATATTTAAAGAAAAAGAAGTATAAATTTGTTGTTACAGAATCATCGTGGGGATATAAATTACAGCATAGGGAATATAGTCAATAATCCTATATAATAAAGAGGTAATATGCAAATTTACCCTCATGCCTTAAAGCCATCACAAGATAGCTGTCCTGCCCAGCCACGCCCCTGGCCCCACCCCTGATCAGCCTCTCCCACCCCAATTGAGGGTGGGGCAGCTAGCCAACCTCCCCACCCCCCACTCTTTCCCGGGGCTGGGGTACCCCAGGCAGGCTGTAGGCATGGCGTTGGTCAGAGGCAAAGGCCCTAGCTGTCCCCAGCCTAGAGAGTCCAGAAAACCTCAGCAGTGACCAAAGACCAAGACCAAGTGGAAAGGTCCCTGCTGGCACTTATGCCTCAAAATGCCAGGAGGAGACGTAGCATCTTGAACCTGCAACCCTGGCATCTGTACACCAAGTCTTGGGACACACCATGCTGGTGGCACCTATGGGTAAAAGAAGGAGAGCAGGGAGTTGGGGTGCAGAGCTAGGAGGGGCCTAGAGTCTTCGGGAGCAGTCCGTCTGCCGAGGTTGCTGTGACCCGCGCACTTGGGCTTGGTCAAAGCCCCTGTCAGCCCTGCCGCTTGCCTTCCAGGTGTGGCTAACCCTGAGCTGGCTGGCATTCTGCTCAGAGAAGCAGCTGTCACTGGGCTCCATTAAATAAGAGAAATCCAAGAGCAGAGAGTAAATATCCTCCCAGCCCCTTCCTATGCCCCTGGCAAGGAGAGCTGGGGATGGGAGTAATGGAAAATGGCTGCTGCTTTGCATTTTATAATGAAAAGAATCCTGCTATGTAGAGAGGAGAGCTGATTCATTTCCAGCAACACTTGTTGTCTTCCCTGCCCCAGCCCTGAAGCCTGATAGCACCTAACAAAGGTGTGTCTGCACAGCCATGTTGGCCTGGCTCCTGGAACATTGGGAGCAAGTTTGAGCTGCATTGATTAAAAAAAAAAAGTAAAGATTGAAAAACACCTCTTGGTACTCAAATGGCACTATAAAATGCAGATTACAGCATCTGATTTTGTCTTCTGTGTTGATTTTGAGGTAGAGTGCAAATAGGTTATGAGAAAAGCAGAAAAAAAAAACAAAGGGAAAGGAAGAGGATTCTGCCGTCCACAGCACTGAACGTTGCTTTTCGGTTTTTTGTTTTATTTTTCCTTCTTTTCTTCAAGCCAGTATATGCCATTTAAACCACTTTATGGCATTAGGTAATGAGCAATTCTTTATCTGTTAAAAGCAAGCAGCAGTGCCATTCATATGAGTCACAGACATTTAATCCACTCAAATGGAGCATACTGAGTGGAGAGAATGGTATGTGTCATTATATAAAGAACTTGGCATTATGATGCTATCTGACTAAAGGTCTTATTTTGCAATTTAGAGAACATAGACAATCAGGCATTGAAAATGAATGTGCATGCTTAAATGCATGACTTCATTTTCATCTGTAACGACCAAAGGACTGGTCAACAGGAAGTGCACTGATGGGTCCTGCGGCGCAGCAGGTCTGGAGTCTCATGGTGTGGCAGGTCTGGGTGAGGCTGCGTGGCACGGGCCAGGGCTGGGGGACCTGAG
The DNA here is from genome assembly GCF_000147115.1 of Myotis lucifugus. Lineage (NCBI taxonomy): Eukaryota > Metazoa > Chordata > Mammalia > Chiroptera > Vespertilionidae > Myotis > Myotis lucifugus. Next base: position 8,759 of record NW_005875776.1, on the reverse strand, counting down.
GTCACACCCCCCACCCCAGGACGTGAGGCTGTGTCCCCCGCCCGGTGGGGCTTGATGGGGTGGGGCCAGACAGGTCTTGGTGTCGCCCAATGAGGGTGACAAAGGGAAAATAGCAATTATTAAAATATTAAAATATTTCCTCTAATTAATTTCCTTTTAATGTGCACAAATTTCATGCACCGGGCCACCAGTATTCTCATAACTAGGCATGGTACTGGATGCCTGCAGGATTTTTTTGGATGATCACATATGTAATGTCTGGTCCCTGGAATGTACAAAAACATTTTTAGAAAAAGACTGCTTGCACAGTGCTTAACATAGTTTAAAAGTATTAGGATAAATGTGTCAATAACAGATGATAGAGAAGCAGAAGCACAAAGAGCCTTATAGCCTCAAAAATTATATATAAAAAAGAATGTAAGAGTAGATATGATAATATTACTTAAAGTCATGAGTATTAACTTCTAATAAAGTATAGTTGTACAGCCCAGGAAAGAAATTCTTCTTTATAAAGTTTTTTTTCCAAATAATTCTATTATTTTAAAACATATTATCATTACTTATAAGGGAATAGATTATATTTTTACAATATCAAGATATTAAATTTATTATCTTTGCATCATATATAATAAAATCCTAATATGCTGTGTCTGGTCGTCTGGTCAGTCATTCAACCAATCAAAGTGTAATATGCTAATGATATGCTAAGGCCACTCAACTGCTCACTATGACGTGGTCAACCAGTCTCTATGACGTGCACTGACCACTGGGGGCAGATGCTCCAACAGGTAGGTTAGCTTGCTGCTAGGGTCTGGCCAATTGGGACTTAGCGAGATGGGCCGGGCACCCTGGAGCCCTCCCACAGTCCCTCCCTGGCTGGTCAACCTCCCACGTCCATCCCCAACCCTGAAAGTGCGTCAGTGGGGTCCCTCGGCCTGGCCTGCGCCCTCTCGCAATCTGTGCTGAGTGACCACCCCCGAGTGCACGATTTTCATGCACCGGGCCTCTAGTTTTTAATAATCTAGCTGGTGCTTGAAATTCTCTTTCCATTTAGAAAAGACACTGACCTAACAAGCTTAAGACATGCTTTCATTTTCCTTTGTGGTTACTAATTTGTCCTATTAGCTTTGTCAAGTAATTTAACATCCCTATAAATTCCATTAGTACAGTCAGGGCAGTAATTTATGCATCTTACCTATCTTAGAGATGTGGCATAAAAAAGATAAAGTAGTAGAATTAGACTCATATACACAAGTGAAAAGCATTTTTTCCTTAATTTTTTCCTAGTGTGTCAATCCTCCATCAACTGGAGACACATTTTTATATATGCACTAATGGGAGAGACTGCTGAGAATAAAACATGGTCAAAGTTTTCCTCTTTAAGCACGAAGATGCTATCCATTTATTTTGAACTTAAATCAGAACTGATTTTCCTAATACCTACAGACTCAAACAGTTCTATTTGAAATACTTAATGCAATATGACCTGAAATATAGCAGAAAAGATAAAATTGTACTCACACTTGAACTTTATAGTTCTTTTAATCATAGCACTGAAATGAAATGCACACTAGTAAAAAAAAAAAAAACTACTGAATTTATAGAGCAAATAGCATAGTGTTTCAGATTCTGTGTGTGTGTGCCTGTGTATGTGAGTGCATATAGACATGTAGTAAGTATTAAGTCAGAGGGGAAGTAACTATGAAAAGGTATTAAGAGATATAGGAATACCCAAGTAAGCTATTATTTTTTAATTTTTTACAAAATTCAGTAATGCATGCTTTATAAATAGTATTTCAAATATGTTCCATTTCCTGTGTATTGCAGTCATAAGTATTTCATACAGAACTTCAATCATCCTATATAATTAAGAGGGAATATGGAAATTGACTGTCACTCCACCACAAAGATGGCGGTGCCCGCAGCGGAGGCAGGGGTTTCTGTAACACAAGATGGCCGAGCCCATAGCGGAGGCTGAATTCCCGTAACGAGCCTTAATGAGGAAACAATAGGGACCTGAGACTGCAGCCCCCACCCACCCCTGTGGGGCTTGACAGGCAACCTCAGGCCGCACCTCCCACCTTGGCACCAGGCTGGGGGATCTCAGGCCGTACCCCCCACCCGGCAGAGCTTGATGGGGTACCTCAGGCCATGCCACCCACCCTGATGCCAGACTGGGGGACCTCAGGCTGTACCCCCTGCCCTGGCACCAGGCCTGGGAACTTAGGCCCCACCCTCCACCCAGAAGGGCTTGACAGGGGACCTCAGGCTGCTCCCCTCATCCCAGGGAACCTCAGGCCGTGCCCCCTGCACAACGGGGCTTGACAGGGGACCTGAGGCTGCACCCCCCCTCCCAGTGGGGCTTGACGGGGGACCTGAGGCTACAACCTCCCTGTCCAGCGGGCCTTGATGGGGGAACTCAAGGTGTACCCCTCGCCTGGCAAGGCTTGACAGGGGATCTCAGGCCATGCCCCCCCCCCCACCCGGTGGGGATTGACACAGGATCTCAGGCTGCATCCCCCACCTGGCGGGGCTTGACGGGGGACCTCAAGGCGCATCCCCAGCCCCAGCCTGGACCAGGGGATCTGAGGCTGCACCCCCCACCCAGCGGGGCTTGACAAGGGTGGGACTGGCCAGGTCTGGATCTTGCCCAAAGTGGGGGGGCCGGCCAGGTCTGTGTCTCCCACGATTTTGAGGCGCACATGGGTGGGCGGGGACTTGACTCTGGGTCCTGTGGTGTGCCCCAGACTCTGACAGGAAGAAGTCTTTCATATACATTTTCATAAAATGTATTTTCATATACATTTTACCAATTTTCTTTCATTTCTGACACTTCTATTATAAAGGGCAAAAAACAATATTAAAATATTTTCTCTAATTAATCCCCTTTTAATGAGCACAAATTTCATGCACCGGGCCACTAGTTAAATCAGAATGTTGTAAAGAAAAAGGGAACAAGAAGCAGATAAGCAGATACTACCTCTATTTCCCCATGAGTTTGGAAGATAGCTCTTATACTACAACTAGAGGCCCGATGCACAAAATTCATGCAAGAGTAGGCCTTCCTTCCCCCAGTTGCCAGCACTGGCTTCCCTCTGGCACGTGGAACCCGGGCATCCTTCTGGCCACTGGCAGGCACCCAGGACCCAGGCTTCCCTTGTAGCCCTGGCTTCATCTGGAAGGCCATCCAGAAGGACGTCTAGAAGGATGCCTGGTTTAGTTAGCATATTACACTTACATTATTATAGACTAGAGGCCCGGTGCATGACATTCATGCACTAAAGGGAGGGGTCCCTCAGCCTGGCCTGCATCCTCTCTCAGTCCAGGACTCCTCAGGGAATGTCTGCCTGCCAGCTTAGGCCCACTCCTGGGAATAGGACATCCCCTGAGGGGTCCTTAGCGCTGCTGTGGAAGTGGGAGAGTCTTTCCCCACTGCTACTACGCTCGCCAGCTGTGAGCCAAGCTTCTGGCTAAGTGGCACTCCCCCTGTGGTAGTGCATTGACCACCAGGGGGCAACTCCTACATTTAGCATCTTCCCCCTGGTGGTCAGTGCATGTCATAGTGACCAGTTGTTCCACCATTCAGTCGATTTGCATATTAGCCTTTTATTGTATAGGATGTACTGATTACTCAATTTTCAGAAGAAGAATGCACATTAATTGTTGAATACCAAATGGTTAAAAATTATCAGTAGTTTCCTATAACAGGAGGGCAAGCAAATGACAAATCCTCTTTTCCTCTGAGTACCTCTAAAGAACATAGACTCTTAATTCAGCTATTTTAGTACCATTTTATTGGGAAAGGAGCATCATACAGTGCTTGAAAGCAGATTACTGACAGGAAATAATCTTCTCGGACTAAAAAGAGATGATTGTATTTAATTGTATTACTTCCTTTCTGAGGATTAGGCATTGTTGTCCCAAAATACTAACTTTGTTGTCTGAAATAGTAAGGGATTTAGCAAAGTTTCTTCAAAAAGAAACCAAAGATTTTGCACTGAAAAATGGAAAAATTCTAGTTCTTCATTTATTCTGTAAAATAATTTCATCTCCATTAATAATGGCAGATTTTGTAATCAAAGAAAACATGATAATTTCAAGAGAAACATCAAAAGTGCTGTATTCAAAGTAATGTCCATCGCTAGCTACACATTTCTCCCATCTTTCAGGTAATTTGTGGATACCATCCCAATAGAACTTTTCTTGTTTTGAGGCAAACCATTCAGAGACCCATTTTCCACTTCTTTGTATGTTCTGAAGTGCTGCTCAGAAAGTGCAAGTGCCATCGATCGGAACAAGTGGTAATCTGAAGCAGCAAGGTCTGGTGAATACGGCGGGTGAATACTTCTCAGGCGAGATCTTTTAACGTGTGTTTAACTGGTTTTGAAGTGTGTGATGGTGCGTCACCATGAAGCAAAATTACTTTGCCGTGTCTTCTGGCACATTCTGGTCGTTTCACAATCAAAGCGTGATTCAAATTGATTATTTGTTGTCGGTAGCAATCAGTATTAACGGTTTCACCTGGTTTTAGAAGCTCGTAATATATCACACCTTCCTGATCCCACCAAACGCAGAGCATTGTCTTCTTTCCGAAGCGATTTGGCCTTACAGTCGATGTTGATGGTTGACCTGGATCAACCCATGATTTTGTGCATTTGGGATTCTCAAAATAAATCCACTTTTCATTGCCAGTCACAATTCGATGCAAAAAAGACTTTCTTTCATGCCGTTGAAGCAACATTTTACTGATGACTTTTCAGGTTTCCATTTGTCTTTCGTTCAGTTGATGTGGCACCCATTTTCCTTCCTTTAAAATCTTTCCCATTGCTTGTAAACGATCAGAAATTGTTTGCTGAGTAACGTTTAATATTTCTGCAAGTTGTTTTTGAGTTTGACACATATCTTCATCCAATAATGCTTGTAACTGTTGGTCTTCAAACTTTTTCGGTTGACATGGACGTTCTTTGTCTTTCAAATCAAAATCATCACTTTTAAAGCATTTAAACCAACGTTCACAAGTATCTTAAGATGGAGCATATTCACCATAAGCTTCCCGAAGTACTCAGCAGCATTTTTCTTCAAAATAAAGTAATGAATTATAACTTCCCGCAAATGCTCTTTTTTTTTGGCACGAAATTCAACATTTTTAAGTGTAAAAATATCTATGATGTTAACACCTTCAGCAAATTTGACATATGAAGTTTTGAAGCTTGTTGTCAATACAACAAAATAGCATACATATCAAATCACATATATATCAGCATATGTGTAACTCCATCTATTGAAAAAAAATTCACATTATTAACCAGTACACCTAGTAATTGCTTTTTAGAATATTTTACATCTTCAAAAAAATTTTGTTGTCATAGTGTCCTTTGATGCATTTTATATTAATCTAAAGCCATAACATATCTCGAAAATAGCTAAATAGGGTGTGGAAAGATTCCCTACACATAAAAAAAAAAAACGAAAACATAAAAACCTAAAAACATAAGCTGGGAAAAAGATCAAGAGACATTTTTAAGTGTTGAGAAATGATAGCCGAAGAAGGAATCTTCCTTTTTCTCAACTAGAGATTTAGCCTTACTTCTTACTCAAATTCTTAACTCCCTTTCAACTACTTTCTAGCTTTTTCTACGCAAGAAGTTTTTCAGAACCAGACAATATGATAAGGTTGTGTATGTGTACAGGATTCAATATACAGTCACCCTGCAGTAAAGCTACATGAACCTGCTTTTATGTGGGCTCCTTTCCAAATAGTAAACATTCCTATGCTTGAGCCTTCTCCCCTTCTCTTCCACCTATACCTAGAGAGGTATCAATAAGTACCACCAATAAATATTATATTGTTTACATAATTTGGTTAAGTGATTGGGATGATATAGATTTAAATTGGAAGATAAGAAACCCCACTTCAGAATAAGTTCTATTCATTGGAATTCCACAACTGACCTTCTGGCAGGGAGTTTATTTTGGTGCTAGAGGCCCGATGCATGAAATTCATGTAAGGGGCTCGGCTCTCGCAGCCCCGGCTGCCTCACAGCCCCGCCCCCTGCCCACTGGTCTTTCCTGAAGGTTGTCCCAGAAGGTTGTCCCGGAAGGTCATTCCGCCATCCGATCTAATTAGCATGTTAGCTCTTTATTATATAGGATAATATTATTAGAGTTACTGGGGACATTTTATTTCCTGACTACCTATTCATCAATGTATGCATGAGTCTTCAGAAGTAAATCTTAAGAGGGAGGAAAAATGATGAGTGTAAAAATTTGGAGGCCGAAGTTAATCATGATATCCAAATAGTAATAAACATATTAAAAGACAACTTGGGAAAATATTTGAGCTTAACATACGTAAGCAGTATATAAAGAACTGAGTTATAAAAAAAGCAAAAATCATAATCTTTCCAATTTAAGAATAGCTAAAGGATATAAATTAAAAATACCCAATTCACAAGAAATGTTCCCTACTTTTGCAATGGAATAGAATTAAGGATAAATGTTAATATCAGGATTTGAAAGCAAGTGCACTGAACTAGACACTCTTGGACTCAGACAATAAATGTATCAGTGACAAATATATTAGGGAGATAATTAGTGGGTTTTTTATTTCCCCCTTCAGTTTTGTAGGCAGCATATAAGCTTCCTAAATCTGGTGCCACATCAGAAGCAGAACTTCCGATCTAGCTAGAGATGCATTTGCAGAATAGGATCCATATCATAATAAGTGCCATGTGTCTGTGTGAGGTGTATATAAAATCATAAGCTTTTACAATTCAAATATCAAACCTTGGAAAACATAATTAATCTGGCAACAACAGATTCTGATAGCCCAGGCAAATCATCTGCTATGGAAGAAAACACTTAAAATACATATATATAGTCTGGCATAGAATTAAAATAATTTTTATGACATGGCAATGAAGAACCATATTCTAGGTATTATATAATGATTTTAAAAGAAATATATTAATATTCATAATAGGTATTATATTTTTTTTCATAAATTATAAATAATGCTTGTAATAGGATGCTATAATAAGAATAATAATAACAACAACAAACCTAGATGCAGGTAAAGAGGTAAGCAATCCATTAGGTTTACTGGCAGATATATACTTCTTTCAATTAACCAATCATTTAAAATACAGTTTATAAAAATATTTGTACTTATTTCAATTATTTTTAAATGCATTTTATACTGGAGGAAGGAAGAGGACCATAAAATGATGGATTTGAAAATAAGATTATTATATTTTAGAAACTAAATTGATAGTTTGTAGTGCTTTCTGACATATTTAACGTACAAATTTAAATGTCAACAGCTAATCATGGATAATCTGCTATTAATTTTCTGTGTTTAAAAACATCAAGTTCTGGCAGCAATTTCTATCTCTCTGTGCTTCTACAAGCACAGTTCGCAAACATAAAATACAAATGATCTATCAATAGTAATTTAACAACTTTCCCAAGATAAATCTTAAAGAATTCCAGCAATTTCAAAGTTATAAAACATGGCTAAGAACAAATATTTAATAGATTTAGGAAAGAGAGAATAAAACAAACAAGAAATTAACATGTTAGAAGATGACAAGGAACCTATAGAAACATTTTTAATTTTTAAGTTAACATATAACATAAACCACACAGGTAATGCTAATTTTACTTTCAACTAAAGGTAAAAATCAGTAGACAAAACATATAATCCATTAAAATTCAGATTTTATGTTATTATATTTTTAAAAGCAACCACCATCATTAAAAATTTTTATAAAATGATAAAATTTTTAATAAAAAAGCCAAGATATAACACTTATTTAAAAGTTCTATGTTTAATCTAAGACACTATTCACTTAGTTATTTTTATTTATATACAGAATAAGTTTTAATCTTTCAGTGCGGAATAACTAATTAAAAGGAACTTAAAAATGTAGGTCTTTACAAGAGTCATTCATTTTAATTATCCTATTATTTTCATATATTCATTAAGATGTATCCTGACAAATGTGAGACTCATTTACATTTCTCGTGTGTAATGTATGCTTCCTATATGTTTGTAAAATGTTATATTATTCCCCTTCATTTTATATTTGCTATATTGGTATTATTTAACTGTCAGATAAATCTCTTCTATTTCATAGCATTGTCCTAAGGTCAGGAGTGGCATAGGGCAAGTAGGCAGAGCTTATTTCATTTCTAGCAGTCACACAGAATCATGGACAATATATTGAATGAATATTTATTTTCAGTGTTTCATAGATCACTGAGAAAAGTACTTTCATCTTTTCATCTCTGTAAACAATATTTCATAGATGTGAACTTATCTATGGAACAGCTAAATCCATATTGCTTTGATATATAAATGAATGTTTAATTATTCACTGACATATAAATAGCCTCATTAGTTAAATCTAAAGCTCTCGGAAATTCCAGACAGTGACCTGTCTTTGTATTGTCTGTACCCAGCCCAGTGAAAAAAACATAGTAGATATTAATAGATTTCATTTAAAAACTGGATGAATGTACATTTACTCTTTTAGAAGCTTGAGAATTCTAGGAAAGTTTATGTAAATAAACCACATATATTAAGAACCAAAGTGTTTATATCTAATGATAAAAATAAAAAAAATGAAAAACAAAGGTAACTACAGCTACATTGCAATAAAATGAGAACTTTATAATAGAAAGAGGCTAACAAATGTAATCTGATTCCAAAGTTCAGTAACATTTTTAAGAAAAAAAAGTCACTTAGCTTTAACAAG
>NW_005875775.1:0-11292 GCF_000147115.1 Myotis lucifugus | reverse complement strand
AGCAGATGCGGTAGTTATCACTTCTCTCCTGGCGTCCCGTCTGCCGTGGTGCGGCATTTCCACAGGGGCCAGCCTGGGGACTGTGTCGCATGTGACATTCTACAGGGAGCACCAGTGATAAACCAGGTGACTGAGGCCGGGCTTAGCACACCTGCCCGTCTTCCTTCTACAGCCTGAACACGTGGGGAAAGCCCAGGTTTAGACTTCTCACCGGGGCAGTTCTCCCCTCCAGGGGACAGGTGACAATATCTGCAGACATTTTTGGTTCCCATGACTTGGGGGGGACTGCTGGCATCTAGTGGGTAGAGGGCAGGGTTGCTGCTAAACATCCCACAATACACTGGGCAGCCTCCTCCCCCCAATGAAAACTTCCCACCTCCAAATGTCAATAGTGTGGAGCTTGGGAAACTCTGGGGTACAGTGAGTGTGGCATCTCTAACCTCGCTGGAGGCCTCGGTGTCTGCATGTGTGGAGCAGAAATCACGGGTAGTTCCAGCAATTAAGAATGAAATTATGCACGAAAAAGTTCTGAGCAGTTTCTCACACAAAGTAGTAAAACATGCCAGCTCATTTGACTAAATCAAACGAGTCTCTAATCACGTGGTCATTTCTCGACTCTAGTTTCCGTTACTTTGGAGAACTACAGGATGCAGGGTGATATGGGGACTCCCTCAGGGACTGAGCCTAGGACTCGGGCCGTCATGTTGGGACTGGGACCAGGGGCAGCCGGGTCTTACGTTCTCCTGGATGAACGTGGGCCTGTGGTTGTTGCCTTCCTGCACGCTGATGTGAACCGTGGCCGTGGCCGACAGCGGTGGCTCCCCGCAGTCCCTCGCTCTGATTAGTAGTGTAAACCGAGGAGCAGTCTATATGGGGAGGAAAGGGAAGTCAAGCTCCGATGCGGGAAAGGGGATGGATGTCAATACAGGAACATCCCATTTTAGAATTTCAGTAGCAAGCCAGCCAGAGGGTTTCCCAGTGCCACATCAATCCTGTGCCCAGGGTCAGAGACACAGCCATTTCATTGTTTTAAAATAAAATCCACATAACCTCATAATCTAAGCATCCCAAGAGTCGGATTTCTCCACTATCACGGTCAATCTCGAAGCCACTTTCCTTCAGTAACGGCTTTTGTGAAACGAGGAAGTAAAGGACTCGAGAATTTGGAGTATTTTCTTCATCCAAATCAACCGTTAACAGCTGAAGAACAGGCTGACCTGGAAGAATTTTTAAATTGTTACTATTGGCCAAAGGCAGCCTATCGGACCCGTAGGAAGGTGACACTTTGCTGACTGGCATTGGGGCATGCACCAGAATAGCTGAAATATTTGCATATAAAATCAAACTGTAGGAGGAGCAGACAAAACAAAAAGGGGTATTCACATCATCATATGACCATGATTGCAAATGCAGAAGACTTAAAGGGCAGAATTGATAGGTAGGCTTTTAACTGCATGGATACAAAAGCTTCAGACAAAATTTAAAAAGAATAATAAACCAGAAGGACATATTTGAAATATACATGGCAGACATATACATTCTTTTTAAAAAAAAAATTTTTTTTATTGATTCCAGAGAGGAAGGGAGAGGAAGAGAGAGAAAGAAACATCAAAGATCAGAGAAAATCATTGATCGGCTGCCTCCTGCATGCCCCACACTAGGGATCGAGTCCACAACCCAGGCATGTGTCCTGACCAGGAATCGAATCTCAAATCCTGACCTCCTGGTTCATAGATCAATGCTCAACCACTGAACCATGCCAGCTGGGCGACATAGACATTCATAAAACAGAGTGAGGAGGTTAAAATCAAGAAGAAAAATGAGAAACACACTAATGGAAATGGACAAAGAAAGGAACAAGCAAGGGGAAGAAGAAATGAAAAGAGCCAAGAAGCTTACAAAGCATGCAAGCACCTAATGTGAACCATCCACTCCCACAGATGGTGTGGAGGAGTAAATTGGAACACAAACTGTGGGTGCATTTCCCACCACGTGAGAAATTACGGTGACGTTCAGGAACTCACTGCCCAGCTCTGTCTTTCTCCCTCATTGCATTTGGCTTTATTTTAGACTAGTGTCCCGGAGCACAGATTCATGCACATTAAAAGGAAATTAATTAGAAGAAATATTTTAGTATCGCTATGCACCCTTTCTCTATGATAGAAGTGTCAACGAAATTCACAATCGACAACGACAGATCGAAACATGCATGCTATTGGCACCAGCGAGAGTTTTATATGTTTCGCGAATGTGCAAGTCAACTTAGTCTTTTATAGATATAGAATAAATTTGCTTAATTAGACTTGCTTTCTGATTTAGCTAAACTTTTTCCAGCCCAGTTAAGCACCCCAACTTCTCTTTCAGGTAATTGTCAGCAACACAGCAGTAAATATCAACATGAAGCAGATTATTATTGTAGATCATACAGGGAGAACAAAGGGTAAAATATTTAACTGCAGCAGTGTTTGACTACATTCTGTGCAGTGAGAAAACCTGAAGTCATTTTCAGTGGCCACCATTTCTTACTTCTTTTCAGTTGGGTCAAGTTTCTAAACTTTCTAAATCTCCGTTTTGTGGCTAATGAAAAGAAACTTAGGATTCCACTGAGTCTCCTATCTACCTACTCCAGGACTTTTATGAGGATCAAATGAGATGAGGCACGGGAAAACACTTCACAAACATTTGGTTAAAGTGTAAAATGTTTGCACCTGGCTATAAAGCAAGTTGTGCTCCTGGGCTGAAGAAACTCCAAGGAGGCTAATCGCTAGGGAGAGGAAGCTGGGTGTTGCTACATGACATCATTACCTGGTACCCACAGTGACCATTTCTGGGCTGGGCTAGGCTGTGGGCCACATTTTGCGTCATGGAGTCTTGGCAGCATTGGCTGCGATTTCATTGGGTGTCCCTCCGGGGTGGTGGTGGGGAAGCCAAGTATAGGTTTGTCGGTGCCAGGCCGTGGTGCCATTTATTTTTAAATGGCCAGTGTGCATCATAGCAGCTCCTGTGTTGAGCATCTGCCCCTTGGTCATCAGTGAACATCATAGCTACTGGTTGGATGGACATTTAGCCTTTTATATATATTCTAGAGGCTCGGTACATGAATTCATGCACAGGTGGGGTCTCTCAGGGTGGCCTGGGGAGATCAGGCCCCAGCTCATGCCCCCAGCCTTGCAGCTCCACAACCCTGCCTTGCACCTCACCTTGGCTGGTGCTGCCCCCTCACCTGCTCCACCATCCTGCCTGCAGGGCAATCTATTGGGGCCAGGCCCTCCATCCGGCTCCCTCAGTGCCTGTGAGCCAGGCGGTGGCCCTGCCGCTACCACTGGTCGCCATCTGCAGGGCGATCAGTGGGGCAATTGGGCTCTGCTCACACCTGCCTTGACCTGGCACTGCCCACTCACCTGCTCCACCATCCCACCACAGTCCCACTCTCGTTGGGGCCCATCAGTGCCAGCAGCACCTCCACTGCTGCCCACTGCCAGCGCCACTTTGCCAACACCTGCCATGTTCCGTGAACTCACAGTCTCCAAACTCCCAGTTTCCGGGCAGAATGACCGCCCGAGGGGGCAATTGCATATTAAACTTTTATTATATAGGATATTCGTATTTACATATTGACTCTGCCAGAGGACTCAACATTGCATTGCCAACAAAAACAGGCTGCAGACCTGAAGCATTCACTCTGATCCAGAGCCTGAGCCCTCTGGATGTGGCCAGTGAACTGCCTCCCTGCAGACAACTGCGAGCAAGTGCCCCAAGTGTCGGCAGGAGAACCTTCAGGGGACAGGAAGGGCAGCCCACAGCCCAGCACACACACCTGCTGCGTGGCTCTCTCTCACACTGACATTGAATTCATTCTCGGGGAACTGGGGCGCATGGTCATTCACATCAGTGATCCTGATGTTGAAGATCAAGGAGTTGTCCACGTACTCTCCTGTCAAACGGTTCACAACATCGAAGTAAACCTGGGAAGCAGAGAACCTTGTTAATGTGGAAGAACCCCTCGCTTGGTGACGCTAATCACATTGCCGCCAGAATCACAATGGAGAAAGGAGACATCAGGGATAATTCCTGCATGTGGAATTAGCCTTGTGTAGTAGCTGGAAGATTGCCATCCTCGGAGAAACAAACCATAGTGCATTGACGTGGTGGATTGGCATATGGCTATTTAAAATTACACATGCAAGGTCTATGCTCTTAGACACAGATGAGCAAGAAGAAACATCCTATGTGCCAAACACATATAACATCACTTCTATGCAGAGATCGTAAGTGGGTCAAGATAACTGTTGGGATAAAGATCAACAAAAAGTTATTTCGAGGAATATGAAAGGATGAATTTTTTTTTTAGTGTATTTGCATCCTATGAAATTGAGCATGTTTTGATATGAATAGATAGGATTTCTGCACAGAAAAAAAAAGACCTTTTCCCTTTTCAACTCCATCTTAAATCTTACAGAAGTTCTAACTTGGTGTCACTGCTTCTCATAGGTTCATAGAATTAACAAGAAGTTAGCCCCCCCATCCCACACCCAGACCCTGCCACCTCCCAAACACAACTGGGAAGTGTTGAGGCTGGTTCTGGTGACTCCTTCACTGTCCAGTGCCACGAGAAAGGTCTTTTTGCCACTGCATTGGGCTTACTTAGTGTTTAATAGCACCTGTCATTATGGACAGACAATGATCAGCATTCTTCCACCGAGGCAGGTGGTTGAGCCCCAACGCTCAGTTTGTATAGTGCTCCCGTGACACTTGGCTCTCCACTTTTTTTTATCTTTATTGTTGAGAGTATTATAGATGTCCCTCCCCCTCTTCCCCTCATTGCCCCCATCACCTGGAGGCAGGTGTATAGCTGATCACCAGGTCCCCTGGCTCTGAGGCCCCCCAGGAGTTGCAAAGTCAGGTACTTCCTGTGCCCTGCCTGGGGCCACCCAGTACAAGCTACAGAGTGATCTGCAGATGGCTGCTATTTGTGTTGGGCTTGGCGGTGCCCAGGAGAGGCCAAACTGTGGACCAAGGCAGGCTGCTGCTAGTGCTGGGCCTGGGGCCTTCTCTTGAGAGGTACAGGGCATTCTGAGGCCAGCTGCTGCTTGTTTGAGAGATTTTAGAAAAGTCTGAAGCCTGAGCCTGGACTGGCTATTCATATGGAAAGACCACTGCACACAGCTTGAGTGGGGCTGCAAATTGGGTGGTGCAGGGCTTCAGGAAGTTACCAGGGTGGGGAACACACTGTGGGCCAGCTTGATGGAAACTCAGACATGGTGCCCGCCAGTCAGCACTGTGGTGTGGAAGGTCTCAGCATAGGAACAGTGACCTCTGCCAGCATTTTTGTCTGGGAGAAAGCTGCCTCTTAGTTCTTTGCTCTTATGCCAGACAATTTAGTTCCTCCCCATATATCCCTGGTTCCTTTCAAGCTGCTGGAGCTCAGAGGGAGTGAGTCCAAGTAAGTCTCTGTGCTGGCCCTTTAAGAGGAACAACTGGGACTTCAGTAGCCTCTGTGTCACTCAGCCACAATTCCCACCTGAAGTTACAGGAATTCTCTTCCTGGCACTGAATCCCTGGGCGGAGGGGCCTGGTATGGGGCTGGGACCCCGTGCTCCTCACGTAAACCTTTGCAGACAAGATATCCCTCCCAATTAAGAAAACAACATAGGTGGGTGTTGGGCCAGGCTGTTCTGCACCTCTGTCCTTCCTACCAGTCTCATTATGCTTTCTTCTTTAATTCTCTAGTTGTAGGATTTCCGTTAAGCCAAATTTCAGGCGGTTCTGAATGATGGTTGTTCTGTGCTTTAGTTGTAATTTTGATGTGGTTGTGGGAATGTGTGAGTACTGCATTTATGGACGCTTCCACCTTGACCGGAAGTCTCTCAGCTGTCCCACTTCTGAAGGTTGGCATCTTCCTTGTCAGTCACGTCACATCTTCTAACCCCAGTGTGTTCATGTCCATGACTGCTGGAACAACGGACTACAAACTGCGTGGCTTACAACAAAAACTCCATCTTTCACAGAACTGAGTTGAGGTGTGGGCAGGGCTGGTTCCTGCTGGAGGCTCTGAGGGAGAATCTGTCTCCCGGTTTGTGGTGGTTGCCAGCAGTCCTTGGTCTACAGATGCATCACTGCAGTCTCTGTGCCAAGCTTTACATGGCCTTTCCCCGTGTCGTTCTCTGAGTCCAAATCTCCCTCCTCTCATGAGGATGCCAGTCACTGGGTTAGGACCTACACACAACAGTAACCCAGAATGACTTCGCCTTTATTTGTTTATATCTATGAAGAACCTATATCTAAGTAAGCTAACATTTACAGTACCAGGGGTCAGGACCTGAACCCATCTTTTTGGAAGACACAGTTCAACCCACAACACCCTGGAAGGCAGAGCCTACATTTTTCTGTGTGCATTTATTCATCCAACATGATTGAGGACCTACTATGTACAGGGCCCTCTTCTTGATGCTGGGGTCATGGCAATGAACAAGACAGGGTCTCACCGCTCTTAGAACCTACATTCTAATGGAGATTGACCTTCAAAAGGCACTCAAACACAGAAGTACGCATTCATGGAATGCAGAGAAATGGGGAGAAAAACCAGAGTAATGTGACAGAGAGCCATGGGGCGGGGGGAGGGGGGGGACACTTCAGAGTTCCCACCTGTATCTTCCTTCCTGCAGGTTTGCAGTCAAATAAGAGGACTGACTAGCCAACTGTTGCAGAAATCCCTGTGAAAGGACACCTGTGAGCAGTGCTTTGGGGATGGGTAAATGGGTTTGATGAAGCCGGGAAGGTGCAAGCACAGGGCCTGGAAATCTTGATGGGAAGAACCATGGGGATGTCTTCCGTGTCCCCACATTTTTTCTTTCTGACATAAATGGTGCCTGGGACCCATCTACGACATGCCAGGCTTTTCCATCTGTACCTCAAGTTTCAGAAAACAACCCTTAAGACTTCACTGAAGATGTTAAAAGCAAACAACACTCAGAAAAGAAAAACTACGGGCACTAAATGTTTGCTCTGCCCTTGCACAGGTCATTGTGATTGTCATGTTCTAGGTCCTCCATCCTCAGCGTCTAGACACATCTCCTGGAGAGAGCCTACTGGCCAAGCGTCTGCATTTAACCAGCCCCCTGGGTGATCTGCACTCATTAAAGACCAGAACGCACCATCCCAGGGTCCCCCGTGACCTCTGTTTTCCTTCTCTTACCAGACTCTGCAGGTTCTGTGGATGGGACAGGGTTTATGTGGATGGGACAGGGTTTGTGTGGAGTCATCTTTGCATGTCTTTCAGAATTTGGGGATACTTTCTGCCTCTTTATAAGTTAGAGATGCAGAACCTGTCAGTGAGTTAAGGGAATATATTTTCTTATGTATATAAAAATGTTGAGGTCACTACTTACATCCCTTCTCTCTGATGTTAACACCTTCCAACCCCAAAGGAGTTAACGTATAGCCGGTCAGGTAGAGGACCTGGATTCCCACTAAGAAACTGTCGCCGGGTGTGCAGCTGCTCACTCATCAGTTATTAGGCAACCCAGGGGTCTGTCTATACCTCTCTCCATAGATTTCAACTGTGACTCTTCAGAAAATAAATTTGCTCATTTAATGCTGTGAAATCCTGATCTGTGGGGATACTGGTCAGTAAAAGGCAGAAGGGTAGCAGTTCACATAGACACAGAAATCGTTACAAAGCCAATGTCCAGACTAAAGATTACAACATTCACCTCTGGGTCCCATGCACACTTTTAAAGCTCTCCGAGGTGCATAATAACACATCCACCTCCCATAACCTGACACACAGCTCAGATAATGCTACCACGTACACAATTCCAGCCAGAGATTTACAGTATCGAGTTCTAGGTACCGTAAAAGATGGCGTTGTCTCTCGGTCAACAGGGCGGTGAACATAGACTTTTCCATTCTCGTGATCTTCTATAGAAAACAAGCCAATCTCCGGATATCTATCCACACCTGGTCCACTGATTAAATACATCAGTGCCATGTTAACTGACATATTGTTGAACAGCTGGAAGGAAGAAAAATTAAGAAAAACAGAATGAGCATAAACCACTTTGCATATAATTTACCAAGGCCGAGACTCAGAGGCATCGGTGAAGAACCATACCCAGCAAGAGTGCATGGGAGGGCTTGTCCTAAAGAAATAAGCGGGTCAGCAAAGGTGCAGGAGCAAGGAACAAGTTGACTGTTAATAGTGAGAAGTCACAAGCAACATCAATGTGCAACCACATGGAAAGAATGCTGTGGCCTGGACGTCCATGCTCCTCCCCAGAAATGGGCGTGGCCCAGGGTTAGGCAGAAGCTGCATGTGGAAGAGCAAGCAGAGTGTGACCCATTCTGCTAACACAGATTCCCGTGGTGAAATTGTAGGGAGGTATCTGAAAGCATGCATACCCGTTTGTGAATTTCGGTTGTCCGACCAGGGAAAGACAAGTAATAGCCACACAGCTGACAGTTAGGAGAGCTCAGAGTGAGCCCGCGCACTGCATGCCTCACTCGTCCTGACCTACTGTAGAACAGCCCTTAACGGAAGCAGGTCATTGATGAGGAAGCAACGAGGGTCCCTAATAGAGGGAGCACGTGGAACGTCTGGAACATGTGCTCCAACCCCTGGGAGTCTACACTTTTAACCATTGGGCCTTGAAAACTCCCTGTAGGCCTTGAAAACGTCCTGTAGGGTTTTTATAGTAGGCATATGCTGTTTTTATAAACATTGTGAAAATGAGTTATTCTTAATTATTTTCTAGGAATCAGGCACAGTGGACGCAAGCACGCTGTGTAACTCAGAAGCCCATCACAGCCAGGAAGGTGGTGGAATGCACAGCCCGGGCCATGTGTAAGAATTCTGGCATTCTGACAGCACTGGATGTCTTCTTTGGTGCCTCAGTTGATCCTCAACCTCAGAGTGAGGGAGACAGTAGGGAGTGGTGGGGACTGTGGCATTCTGAGTACCTCAAACCCCATCTAATTGTTGCCATGTGAGAATGGCTCCATGTGGTCAGGTTTTACAATTTTTAAAAAGCTTCTAGAAGACAGAACTTTTAATACAGCCTCCCTATTTTTTCTAATGTTTTTATTGTGCTAAAATAACAACATAAATTTACTCTCTTAACTGTTTTTCAGTGCGCAGTTCAGTGATGTTAAGTACATTCATGTCATTGTGCTGCCGTCAGCACCATCATCTCCAGAACATTTTCATCTTGCAAAAGTGACTGTCCCAATTAAACACTCACCTGTGACACCCTCCCACCACCCCTGGCACCCACAGTTCTACTTTCCTTTTTTATTTTAATCTCACTTTTACCCCCTCCCCTCCCCCCGCCCCAGCTTCTGGTAACCACAATCTCCTTATTTTTAAACTAGTGGCCTGGTGCATGAAATTCATGAACATTAAAAGGGAATTAATTAGAGAAAATACTTTAATATTGCTATTTGCCCTTTCTTTATAATAGAAGTGTCAGAGATGAAAGAAAATTAGTAAAAAGTATATAAAAATCTCTCTCCTGTCAGACTGGGGTGCACTGTGGGACCCAGAGTCAAGTCCCCGCCCAACCACATGCACCTCAAAATCGCATGAGACCCAGACCCAGCCGGCCCCACCCCTGTCAAGCCCCACGGGGCGGGGGGCACAGCCTCAGGTCCCCCGGCCTGGTGCCCGGGCAGGCGGCATGGTCTCAGGTTCCCCGGCCAGACCTCAGGTCCCCTGGCCCCAGCACAAGGGCTCGAGGGTGCAACAACCATTTGCATATTAGCTCTCTATTATATAGGATAATGAATTTTTTAAAAAGACTCCACATGGGTTAAATAAATCAGGCCTGCAGACTGGAATTAACCAGCCCATTGACATATGTGACCCCAACTTTCTCGGCGACACTCCCGTGGAGAAGTCACCACTCAGGCAGAGGCAGACATGGGGAGCACAGTCCAGGGTCTCTCTGAGCACCACCGCCCCACCTCACGGCCACCTGGCCGCCAGGACGTCATCGTCCTGCCCGGGGCCCTGCTGATCGGGGGCCAATGTGGCCTTTCCCAGAGGAGGAGCAGCTGCCTTACCTCTCCAACTAATTTGGGAAAGGGTCCGGTGTCTTCCTCCTGCAGCTCCAAGGTGGTGACAACCCATCTCCTCTTGTATCGCCGTAGAGGCCGGTGGCTCTCCGCCTGGAGATGCAGTGACAGTGCTTAGGAGCAAGGCAGTGATGCGGGCAGGCGCTGGCTGGCCCTCCCCACATCCTTCCTCATCCTCACAACAGCTTCTGATGCTTAGAAATGAAACACACCTGTTCTCTTACCAACCTCGGAGTCCTTCCTAAACTGCGAGGCATGGCCACCAGTGACTCCCAGGGTCCATGAGGTCATTTTAGGGGCCACAGAGACAGAGCCTGGGAGACCACTGCCTATTGTGTGCCTACACCTGGCCTGTGGCAGACACGCAAACAGAATGAGCGGGAACGTTGCTCCCACTCTGTCTGAAATCACTGAGGCGGAAGCCTCCTTCCAGAGCTGATGGGTCTTTACCACCTCTCTCTCTCTTCTGATCCCCCTGGTAACCCAGAGAGAGCAAGACGTAGGTGCAGCATTAGGGTCGGAGACTTCTCAGGCAAGAGAATACAGGTAGAACTTAACACCGTGGTTTTGTTTGTATTACCTATATATTTTACAGTTACTGTCTACTTATGACACATGAACCTAGTTTATTGCCACATTAATTTTTATCCAGAAAAATGTACTTTTTAAAAATCCTCACTCAAGGATACTTTTCCATTGCTTTTAGAGTAGAAGGGTAGCGGGAGTGAGAGGGAGAGAGAAACATTGATGTGGGAGAGGCACATTGATTGGTTGCCTCCCAATGTGCCCCTACGAGGCCAGGGATCCAGCTTGCAACCAAGGTACGTGCATGCCCTTGACCAGGTATCAAACCTGGGCCAAACGCTCTAATCACTGTGTAAAATTGTCCAGGGCCAGGAAAATGTACTTAAAAAAAAAGACCTCATTAGAAAGTGAGTTGATCATGAGAACAAGAGGAGGGACACGATCCTGAGGTGGCCTGAGCATCGGGGTGAGCGCCTGTCTGCAGCCTGTGTGCCACCCCCACGCTGGGAACATTCAGTCCCCTCTGTGTACATTCCACAGAGAAGATGGCGTGGATCGCCTCTGCTGATCTCTGATGCTCACAGCTTGCTCGTATTCTAATTAGACATCAAGGCCCCATCTGAGACCTTGGCAGTCCCTCCGATTCCGAAAGCCCACACCAAGTTACAAACTCATTTCTGCCAACCAAACAGCACT
>NW_005875774.1:0-11293 GCF_000147115.1 Myotis lucifugus | reverse complement strand
CCAGCCCAGCTCAGGGCAGGTGGTAACTTAAGGCCTCAGCACACTCGGGGAGGCCATGGGGAGGCGGGATGTCGGGGAGGCGCAGGTGCCGGGCTGCGTCTGGAGCTCTGCAGGCTGGAGGGGCCCAGCGCAGGCTCTAAGGCCACAGGCCCTGCCTGACCCCTGGGAGCCAGATTTTCTCTGCATTCCATCCCCCCCACCTCACCCTCCCAGCAAGGGGATGGAGCGTTTTAATTTGCTCCGCCCTCTTTGCTTCCCCAGTTCCTGGGGCCAACTTGTCCCTTCTCATCCAGGCACCTCTGTCGCCCTCCCTGCCCCCGCAGAAGCCCAGCCGGGCGCTCCTAGGAGCCGGGCGGCAAGCACAGTGCCGAGGCCTTGCTGAGCACGGAGTGCACTGTACTGGTTTTCCAGAGAACACCTGATGGCTGGTCCTGCGGTGCTAGTGCGCCTGGAGGAGGCGGCGCCTCCCACCCCACCTCTTCCTCCCGCCAAAGGCCTCAGCTTCCCGTTACAAAACCTGCCCACCAGGGGCGGAGAAGGCCCTGGGCAGGGAGCGTACCCCACAAACATTTCTGGGTGTTGGGGAAAACACCTCAGTAAGGACACTCCAGACAGCTCTGCATTCCTCCAGCTCCTGCGGGCGCGGGGCTGGGTCTGCCGGCCGGCATGCGTATTCACGACAGCGACCACGACAGCCCGCACCGGCGGAGCTGAGCACTTTGCAGGTATTTTAGCTCCCAAACTCCTACCGAGTTGAGCACAGATCCCATTTCCCGGATGGGGAAGACTGGGACCCCAGGGCCCAAGCAGAGCCTCTGGCTTCCTGCAAGCACCGGGCCAGGGGTTGACTAAGTCTTTACAAATGTGGGTAGCAGCTGGCAGCCTCGACATTTTGCCCCGATACATCAGAGCTGCCGCCCAGCTCCAGGAAGGGGGGCCCTGGGCCCCTCTGGAGCCCACGGTTTCTCCCTGTTCCCTACTGGCCCTGGAGTCCTCTGCCCTCACTAGCAGACAGACCCAAGGCCCTGAGTGGTGGCAGGGACCACCCAGGAGGAGAGACAGACAGACAGACAGACAGACAGAGGTGTGACCCAGCACCCGGCCCAGCGCACCACCCAGCCTGCCTGACCACAGCTGGGAAAACAGGCTCCTCGGCTGCCCATCCCCCGCCCACCTACCCCCACCAGGCAGCCCTCACCCAGCCCTGAACCAGGACTGGGCCTGGCGCCACCACCTGCTCTGACTCACAGCCGCCAGCCCACCCCTCTAGTCCCCACCAGACCCAGGAGGAGGCAGTGGTTCTGGTGGGCCACGCCTCTTGCTACCCTAGCTCAGAAGCTCCCAGCACAGGCTGCCCCATCCCACGCCTGCAGCAGGCCAGCCCCGCCCCCCAGATTCTCAGGGTGGGCATGCCAGCTGTTTAGCTGCAGTTTGCCACCGGCTAAAACCAAGCTCACCCTCTGCAGCCTCCATGTGTTTGGCTGGGCAGTCCCCTGCCCCTGGGCATGGAGGCTGTCACTGCCTGGCTCCTTCTGGGGACAGGAGAGGGGCTCCCCCTCCTCCCCCAAACTGGCCAGGCACAGGTCTCACCCTGCCTCACACTCTGCGGCAGGATTACTGAGGCTGAAATTTCAATTAAGAAAGAGAAAGAATGACCCCAGGGCTCCAGGCTCAAGGGTGACAGGCCGCCATATCCGCTTCCGGGCGGTGGCCGGAGCCCCCTCCGATCAGCAGGGACCCGAGCAGGATCAGGGCCTTTGCCCACAATCAGCCGTGTAACCCCACCATCCTTCTGCGGAACCGGGCCACCCCGCCCCGGGGGCTTGGGAAAGGGGGCGGCTCCTGCAGAGGGTGGGGAGGGAGCCTCAGAGGCTCAAGGAAATGGAAAGAAATTAGATTTAACTACTCAGTCACTGTCTGTTCCTGCAGGGAGCCTGAGGGGGGCTCCCAGAGCCGGCCTGAGGGGCCTGCCTCCGGGGTGGATCCAGCACAGGCCGGGGAGGGGCGGCCTCTGCCACTCCGGGCCCGGGGGTGGGAGCCTCCCCTATAGGACTCAGGTCCATCTCCTGCAAAACCAGCGTCACAGGTGGGGCCGTTCCTGGGCCCTGCGGGACCCCCCACCTACTCAAGAGATCTGTGTCCCCCTCATCTCTGAGAAATCCCATCTCCATCCAAAAATGTCCAGAAATTCTCAGCTCCAGAATGTTGTATCCAGAAATGTTCCATTTTAGCTCCAGAAATAGCCCCCGTTCATCTTCAAATATAACCCACCTCCAGCAATGCCAGGGCTCCCTACCGAGGCTCCACCTGCGCCCCGAAAACGCGCCACTGCTCGGGAACCGGGAACGTCGCCCCCTCTCCAGAGATGTGCCTTTCCATCTCCAAAAACACCTCAAATCCAGAAGTGCCCTATTTTATGTCCAAAAATACTTCCGTATCATCCTCAAAAACATTCCACTTCCAGATGTGCAACACTTTATCTCTAGAAATTGTCCGTTTCCAGAAATGTTTCATCTCTAATAATGTTTGAAATCAGAATCCAGAAAGGCCTCACTTTTACTCCAAAAAATGTCCTCTCCACTCTCTAGAAATGTCCTATTTCATCTCCCAAAATGCCCCTCCTCCAGCAGTGCTTTCCATCGCGTCTCTAGAAACCAGCGTACCCAGCTCCAGAAATGCCGTGCCTGGTTTCTAAAAGCGTTCCGTCTCTGGAAACGCGCCAGCTCGCGTCAGGAAAAGCCCGGGGTGTCTCCAGAAAGGTCTCCCCTGTGGCCTAGATGCTGCAGAAACTCGGAAACCCACTTCCTCAGGCTCTCCTAGGGCGAGGCCAGAGGAGCTGGTGGCCTCCTCGCCTCCTCCCTGTCCCTGGGGCCCGTCTTGTAGCAGGACAAGGGTAGCGGGAAGAGCTGTGCTGGCAGCGGGAGCACGGACAGTCAGGGTGTGAGGCGGCGGGAGCCGGCCTGACCTGGAGGCAGGTGTGGTGAGAGGGCCCTGGGGTGGAAGGAACAGGCCAGAAAGCACCCTGCAGGCCTCGCACAGCCCCCGACATACCTCACCCAGAGCACGCCCCCAGCCAAGTGCACATACCGAGTTCGGCCAACACCTACACATGCGCAGAAACACCCACCCCCTCCACTCCCAGCCCTGAGCCACTCACACACACTCACAGCAGGAAAGTCCACACGACACTTGCAGCCCTATCCACACCAGTGCACAGAACACACACAAATGCACACACAGCACAGACACACACACAGGTCCACAGGCACTGACACTATCCCCTCATCCGCATTCTCCAGGCCTCTCTGGGTCAAGCTCTGGGGACACCAAGGGGCAGGAGCGCTGTCGGTCTCTCTGACCAGTCCAGGCCAGCAAGACGGCGCCCTCAGCGACGGCCGTGGGCCACTGGGACACTCCGGGCTCCAGGGCTTTGGGCGTAGAAGGGACCAAGAAAGAGAGGAGGGTGCACACTGGCACCTGCTCCCACACCTACTCAGAGGGCACTCCCGCCCTCCGGGAGCTTCTAGATGGCACAGGCCTCTCTGGGTGGAGCTGAAGCCTGGGGTCACCTCTGTCCAAACAGCCAGGCACTGCTCTCCACAGAAGGTGCGAAGCTGGGCCCTGCTGAGCTTCCTGCGGGGTCCTCTCTCCTTGTCCTTGGACAGGTGGGAGGCGTCAGGGAACACTGTTCTTCAGGAGGGAAGCCTGGAGGTAGCTGAATGGAGGGTGGGGGTACCAGCCACACACGCGCGTGCACGCGTGCACGCGCACACACACACACACACACACACACACACACACAGATGTGCCGTCTGTGTCCGAGGACCTCAGGTGCCGACACGTGGACAGGCAGGTAACACACCTCCATGCCCTGAACCCACACACAGGCAGGAAGCAGGTGGCCCTGGTCTGCACCAGGTCTGTCCCTGATACTTGTGGGTGGGAATTCGAGACTCTAGAAAGGGGGGGGGGGGTGGAATTCATCATCTGGGCTCCCAGAGGCATCGGTGAGCTCTGGTCGGCTCCTGCGGGAGGACAATTACCATTTATTAATCTTCCCGATTTAGAACCAGCCTTAATTAACTGGAGCCTCGAAGCCCCCTTCTCTGGTCCTCTGGGGCCAAGGGCATATGCGAACAGACCTTGCGCTCGCCCTTGAGTTTGCCCCCAGCCCGGGTTCCTCCGTCTGCCGCTCCACACTGGCCAGCTCTTGCCTCACTCACCCCTACTCTCAATCCCCCTCAGTCCTGGATACCCCTTTTTTCTCTTCCTAGACCTCCCCCTCCTCTAGGAGCTAAGACCCTCTCTCAAAAATGGGAGGGAAAAGCCACATGGCCAGACGTGCTGGGCTGGGAGAGCTGGGGCCGGGCTCCGCCTGCATCGGCGTTCTCTGCCTCAACACCCAGACCCACCTCTCCCGGGCCTCTCATCGCCGCTGTCACTTCAGCAAAAGGTTCCCCCGAGAACACCGCACCCTCCCACATATCAACGCCAGCAGCGCTTTAATGACAGGGAGCTGATTTCACAGTAGCTGGGGTTAGAATGAGCACTGAAGCGGGAGTCAAGGATAGGGCTCCTGGCCAGACCCCTGCCCGCCCGGGGCCCCGGGGCAGAGTCGCACGCTTCACCGCTCTGCTGCCCACGGTCTTGTCCACTGAGAGAGACATAAAAGCCCCTACACGGTGTCCTATCTGTCCTATCGCGGACGGCGTGAGGACATATGGCGAATGGGTCCTGGGTGGAACCAGCCGTCTAGCCAGGGCCAGCGGTCAGGCTTGGCCCAGCAGGTCGTAGCCTTGTTCCTGCGAGGAGAACTGGGCGCCCGCCCGGCACTGAGCCCTTCCACGGCCCCTGACCTGGCCGGGGGCGCCCGCCCAGCCCCGGCCCGCGTCTTCTTGTGGCCCTGAGCCTGGGGCGTGTGTGGGCGACCCCGGCACCACCCTGTGGAATCAGCCCCAAAGTCCAGGAAAAGCGGGGTGCCAGACAACCCAGGTCTGGGTGGGGGCACACTCCACTGAGCGGGGACTCTGCGGACACAGCAGAAAAGACAGCCCCTGCGAGCTCGGCCAGCAGTCTCTGCAGAAGACCCCTCGGCCAGCCCGAGGCCTCAGCCCGTCTCCCAGCCTTTCCTGACCACTGAGGTCACGCACGCAGCTCCAGGTGCAGCAGGAAATGCCCAGGCGCACCGGCAGGGCCATCGCACATCTCAGCTGAGAGACAATGGCCCTGACCACTAGCCTCCTCCTCCTGCCCCCACCCCACCGCTCCCCTCCTGCCCCTCCCTGGGCTCAGGTGCATCCCTCCTCTGTGAGAAGCCTTCTTCCGGGAACTGCTCCCCACAGACCACCTCTTCTCAGGGAGACTTACCCATCACCCCCGGGCTAGGTGACAAGCTGCAGGGCTGGGCCAGGCCTGCTTCCCTCTGGAGCAGCACCCCAGACCCACAGCAGTGGGGAGCGTGGTCATAAGGAGGAAGCCCCTGTCCAGTCTGGGCCCAATGAGTTAGGACGGAGGCTGGGGGCTCGGAGGTCAGGAATGAATTTCTGAGGGAGGAAACGGAGGCTCCGCAAGGAGAACTGGCAGGCCGAGGGCACGCAGCCACACCCAGGCCTCTGCGCCCCGCCCTCCACGCGTCCCCAGCTCCGCGCCACTCCAGCTGCCATCCTCACAGGGGGACCCTTCTTTCCCCGCGTTCTTTAGATCAATCGCTTCACAGCAGTCAAGGCCCCAGGGAACTCCCTCCACTCCTGTCTATGACTTCCCTGTTCCCACCTACCGTCTGACCTTCTAGAACTCTCCAGGCCCCTTCACACGGCCCGGCCTCCCAGCATGCTGTATCACGCTGCCTTCTGCAGCCACCTGTGTCCCTCCCAGCCTTGGGGCCCAAGTCCTCTCCTCCGGACCCACGCTGACGCGGGAGCCAGCCTCCAAGCGCCTCCGAGGCTGAAGCTGGATGCTGACAAGAGGGAAGGGAGTGGGAAATGGAGCTGGACCTGCACACCAGGCCCGTGAGATGCCCCGCACCCGTCTCTGCGGCCCGGCCAGGGGAACAGCTGCCGGAACGCGGCACCATCAGGAGGACTGGCACCGGTGTGAGCCCTCTGCTTCCACACCCTCAACTCTAAGACAGCTAACAAGGGCCGGGGTGGGTGTGGGGTGTGACAGCTCTCAGGCCTGCAGACTGAGGCTCAAAGCCAGACACGGGCAGTCTTAGTGAGCACCGGAGTCTGCACTTTGGGGGCCACGGGTGGGCTGCTGGGTTAGATCCGACAGACACAGACCAGATGTCATGCAAACATCTGGTTTCGGGTCCTGAGAAGGTAGATGATGGACACCCCGTATGCCACCCTGGCACAGCTGAGCTGCAGCCTCAGGAGAGCCAGGTGCCCCTCACCAGCATTGCGGGGCGCAGGGCCTCCGGGGGTGGACCGCATTATGCAGGCAGAGTTCATCCTCTGATCCCCGTTGAGGCGGGGCCTCCCAGCCTCCCCGTCGCAGGGCGGAAGGAGGGTCTTAGGCCCGGGGGAGGCGGAGGGGTCTTCTGCAGAGGCAGGTACCACCTCGCTCAAGGTGCTCTTGGGGGTGGCCCCTGGCAGGGACGGCCTGGGCAGGCGGGGTCGCTCTGATGCCTCAGTGCAAAGGGCTTTTTGTGGGATAAGCCAACATCGGCCAGTGTCTCTCCCAATTCTGCCCTTGGGAGCCTGTGGGCGCTAACTTTTCTGGTCCCATCTGCTCTCTGACTCTTCATAAGACTATTTCTGGACCCAGAGCCCTACCCTTGGTCAAGTTTCCCCTAAGAAACCTGGTCCAGGAGAAGCATCCCTCCCTTTCCCATTCTCAGGTAATGCAGCTTCTAGGAGAAGGGGGTCCCAGGAGCTTCTTCGCCCCTGGAGGCTCCTACTGAGATGACAGTCACCTCAAACTCCTAGAAAGCGCCAAGGGAGCACCGTGCGTCCCTCCACCGAAGCCTGCAGACCCAGCGCCGGCGTGGCCACACGGTGCCCGATGGACAGATGCACACGTGAGCCCGGAGTGACCCGTGTGCCGGATGCTGCCAGGCACTTGAACAAACTTGACCTGGTTTCCCGACCTTCTCAGCAGTGCTCCCAGGAAAGAGCTATGATGCCCACTGCACACGGGGAAGCTAGGCTCAGAGAAGCAGGAAGGCCCTTGCACGTGGCCGGGGCGCTCAGGTGCTTCTGAATGTGGCTGCCCCGAAGCCAGGTCTCCACGAGAGCCATGGTGAGCGGCTCACCACGCACCTACACTCTACGAACCACAACACCGATCCCAGTACAGGCTGAGGACCAGCGGGTTATTATTGCTACGACTACTTTCTCCGACCTCAGCCGTCCTTCCAGGGCTGGCTGGGGGCGAGATACCCAGGCAAGGCCCCGACTTTTTCCAGAAAGGTCTTGGTGGCATATACCCAGGAGTGTCAGTACGTGGCAGTTGGCAGGCCCCAAGGGGCACCCGTGGCTGGTCTGCGGCCGAATCATCAGCCACCTTGGGGGATGGGGGGTGGGAGTGGGAGAAGGCCATCCCCAGTCTGGCAAAGGTGACCTGGGTCAGACAGGAGCTGCCCCAGCCGGAAAGCCATCAGGCTCCCCACCTGAATGGCCATCATGGCCCTGACCCCAGGAGCTTGGCCCTCAGAAAGAAACAACCTCAGGGGTTCACGGAGGATGAGAGGGCCTGTCCGTGAAGCCTCCAGCTCCTCAAGGGTCATGCAGAGGGAGGGCCCCTCATTGTGAGCCTGGGTACAGCTGGGAGCTAGGAAGGGGACCTGGGCCTGGGGGTCAGAAGACTGGGCCCAGCCTGGGGCCCCCAACTTCTGGCTCTGTGACCCCAAGCTTGTTACCTCTCTGTAAACCCAGGACTACAAATGCTGACTCACAGGATCTGTGTAAACAATCAGGCCGGGTGCCCAGCACATGAGTGAGGATCCAAGGGGCCTGGTGGCTGCCACCCAGCTCCTGAGAGCTCAGAGAGCACCACCCACGGGAGGGGGTATTTTTATATTCAAAGGAGGAGCTCAACTCAACCTCCACGCATACCCCTAACACCTCTCCACTCAGCCCCTCCAAGGCCCGCGCCCCGCTGTGGGCTGGCTGGTGTGCCCTGCAGTTGGACCTGCCCAATTTCACATCCTCTGGTCTCAGCCTCACCCTCTCCCTTGGAGGGGATGTGAGCAGGAACGGCTCAATCAGGATATAATCATTTTTAATTAACGTGCAGATCATTTCACAGGCTGATCTCCTTGGAGACCAGAGGGAAGACAGTCTTTTAAGATTTTCTTTTGCCTTCCTCTATCCACCCTCCAAACTGAAGGCTCCCCCGCCCTTTCACCCACCCCGCACAACCTTGAAAGCAGCTTGAAAAAGCCTGCTGCCTGGGTTCCTCTGGGGCCATCAGGAGAGTGTGTGCTCACACAGTCACACAGGAACGTGCCCAAGCTTGGGGCATGCTCTCCAGAAACGCACAAATGGGAACAGAGACTCACAGACAGGGCACATGCAGACAGGGACACACACAGATTCGCACACACAGGCATGGATGCACGCACACGTGCCAAAGCTGCAAGGCACAGAGACCCCTTAAGAAATATGCAAACAGAATCTGACACACACAAATGTGGGCACACACATGCCCAGGCTGGCAGGCACACCAACCCCCAAGAATACACAAACAGGATCAGGCACAGACACACACACAAAGGCACACACAGATGTGCAGGCACCTCAGGGACACACCCAAGCACAGAGGCACATCACAGAAATGCCCAAATACCCACCCTCACACAGGACTGCTCTACACTCCACGGCTGGTGGGCATGTGGGCAGGAGGCGAACAGAAGGTCCCTTCCCTGTGATGGGAAGTCAGAGACACAATGACCTGCCCCTACCAACACCCTGGTCCCAGCCCCCAACGCTCAGGGGCCCTGCCACCTATCCTAATGGGGAGCCCATGAACAGAGAAGTCACCAAGGTCTTGCCTCCCTGTCACCTGGGTGCACCTGGGATCTTTCTGAGCCCCGGACCCCCTCCCCCCAAACAGCCCTGGCAGAGCCCCTGGATATCTAACCTTTCCTGGCCATCTAACCCTGGCCCCCCCAATACCCATACAGGGAGGATGTCCCCCAACTTCTCCTCTGGGGGAGGGATTTTCTCTCTTCTTTCTTCATTTTAAATAACCTCCCCCTTCTCTTTTCTAGCCCCTTCCTTTTTCTCCATTGTCTCCCCTTCCTTTCTTTTCTCTCTCCTTTGTCTCGTCCTCTCTTCCTCTCCCTCCCCAGGGGGCCTCCTGGGGTCAATCTAAGGTCAGAGGGAGAGTTTAAGATGTAGCTGGTCCTTCCCCTCCCCCACAGGGGGTACCTGTGCAACACCTGCCCCCAACTCCTAACAGATCCAGACTTTGCTCTTTGGACAAGTAAACTGAGGCACAAGGGAGGGGCAGAACCACTGGGGTCCTCTGACCTCTGCAAGTCTCACCCCTCTCGCTGCACCTGCTTTGGATTCTTGGCTTTTCCTTCTGGAAAATGGGATGGCAAAGACGAAGGGCGAGATGTGTGTGTGTGTGGGGGGCGGGGATGACAACAGGGATCGCATGGCTGGCCAATGGCAGGCTGTTAACTTGGGTGACCCCAGATCCTGTGGCCACAGCCAGCGAGTGTGACACAGAAGGGCTTGGGAGCCCATCTCAGTTGGAGGCATGCTGGGTGCTTCTCTCCACTCTGGGGTCTCAATGTTCCCATCTGTGAGGTAGACGAGGTCCGGCTACAGGAGCCCTAGGGACTCTCAGGATGCAAAACCAACATGGCAGCCCAGCAGCCCATTCCTGGCGGCTGCAGGGCCCAGCAACTGCGGTGCGACCTTGGGACTCCATCCCTCTCTGGGCTCCCGTCCCCGCCTCTGTCAAAGGAGGAGGGTTAAACAGGTGACTCACTGCCAAGGCTCCTTTTGGGTCTGATAGAAGGCTCTAGATTGTGCTGGAAGGAAAGAGAATCATGTGCCCCTTCTCCGGGAAAAATGAGAGGCCCATTTCTTCTACTGCAGGCACGTCGGAGCCTTTGGCATCAGCAGAATCATTTTTAGGAAATCATCTTAAACATCAAAAAAACCTTTCTACACAACAATATATCCACTACCTCATTCATCAGGAGCATCCAGAATGCTGAGCAAAAGGGGAATATTAAGTAAATGATGGTACATCCACCAGATTGGAAGAGCCTGGAGACATGGTGTTTATGACGAGCTGGTTGCAAAACAGGAAAAGCCCGCTGTTAGCGTGCCAAAGGAGAAAGCAGGATACACAGCGGACGGACGGAGAATGACGACGGAGCCTTTAACAACAAGCCAACCGCCAGCCACAGGACTGCAGAGGCTGCATCAACACATCCCGCCGTCACAGCCACCGAGGCTCAGTACCCTCTTTGTTTCTTTTCATTTTTCAGATGTTCTATGAACCATATTTTAAAAAGGTCCTTTTCTTAAAAAAAAAAAAAAGGCTAAACCCCTCCAATTGAGAAGCCTTCCTCATTCATTCATTCATTCATTACTGATCCATTCACTCCTGTGTTGGTCTAGCCAAAGCCCAGGGCCCATCCTGTGCCAGGCCTCAGGGCTCTAAGATCCCCAGGGACTGGTTCTCACCAGCAGGAAACAGAAATTCGGAAATTCAGAAATTCGGGGTGGGTGGGGAAGAAAGAAGACAGCCCCTCAAATACCTACACATCAGGGGCTTGTGCCTAACCGGGGTGCTTGCTCCTGGGAGTGAGGAGAAATCAATCCTGCCCCCCTACTGGGCCCTGCCCCCCTATGACCTCACCCAGCTCTGCCCTGGGCACCTAGGGTCTCACAGTCCAGCCTAAGGGTCAGAAACTCACCCTTAACCACCCAGCCTCTAGCTGTGGGTGGTGGGGGTGGGGCGGGGAATGGAGGCAAGTGCAGAAGTGCCCTCCCCCCCCCCCCCAGTCCCTATGATTCCACTTCCAGTTCCTGTGGACCTGCCAGGTCAACTAACCCTTTTTCAAAGCCTCAGGGCCACAGGGGGCCCCTGACGGCAACACCCTCTCTGGCTCTTATTTCAGGCTCCACCCGCCAGGCGTCTGCTAGCTCCCTCCTTGCTAGCAAGTCAAAGGGTCCTGCTCCCCTGTTCCTGCCATGTGGGGCGAGAGAGCTGGGGAACCCTCTCTATTCCTGGACCAAGCCACAGACTGGCCTGAAACTGTCTGCTACCCCCCCCCCCCCGCCCCAAGTGCTTCACACTCCCCCAGGAACCCTCTTTAAACAGG
>NW_005875773.1:0-11296 GCF_000147115.1 Myotis lucifugus | reverse complement strand
CCGTCCTGTTCCTCTCCGCACACGCCCATCCATTCAGGCTGCAAGTCATTACACCTTCCCTGAGCGCCGCTCCGAGCAGGGAGTGCTGCGTGGGGTCCCCACGCGGGATGTGCTTCACGGGGGGGGCACACGGACCCGCAGGACCTGAGCCTGCCCTCAGGAGCTCAGTCCACGGGCAAGACCATCACAAGGCAGGCGCCTGTGGGAGGCACTGAGGAGCTTGTACTGGTAGGAAGGGCGCTTCATCAGCCCACTGACCACCCAGCTGGTGGAGGAGGAATTCGTCAGAGGCAGAAAGGGGAGTCGCCTGTGTCTGCAGGGGAAGTGCCCCGGAATGCTCTCTGGGCCCTGTGGGCACCCAGCTCCGTGCAAACGGGAGCCACCCACCGTGGCACATGAGCGGCTGAGTGCAAGAGGGACTGGGACGGGGTCTCAGCCCGAGAGCTCCCTGCACAGCCGGTCCAGGCCGCCTTCCTCTCTGTGGGAGAAGCGGTGGGAGCTACTTCTGGAAGTTGTTCTGTGTCACCTGTGGTGATTCCAACGTCAAACTGCCGCTTACATACAAAAAGAAAATGGGGGTGAGGGCCGAGACAAACACTGGGTGGGACCCCTCAGGGGATTCAAGGCAGAGCTGAGCCCTCCCGCCTGGGGAAGGGCAGGGGTCCCGCGAGGCTTTAAGGACTGACTGTAGCGTTAGCAGTTTAGGGACCTTCTTTCTAGGTCATTGCAATTAATCAGAATCGAGACTGTCAGACCCAATGTCCCCTGGTCCAAAGGTCTAGGTCCCCAGAAGAGAGAACCTTGGCCCTGGCCGGGTAGCTCAGTTGGTTAGAGCATCAGCCAGAAACACCAAGGTTGCAGGTTCAAGGGCACATACAGGAAGCAACCAATGAATGCATAAACAACAAATTGATCTCTCTCTCTCTCTCTCGTTTCCTCCCTCTCTCTAAAATCAATCAATCAATCAATAAAAGATTTTTTTTTAAAAGAATCTTAATGGCCCAGCTTGGGCCGTGGTCAATCAGCTATGGCCAGGGGAGGAGGTGCCATATAATACAAACATGGGGGCCCCCTCCTGCAGGAGGGAGGGGAGTTCTCAGAGAAGGAGGAATCAAAAGTTGAACAGCCAGTCCAAAAATGGTCTACTCCATTCCTCCCCTTAGCTGCCCCGTACACACAAATTCACAGTACACCCACATGCACAAGCGTGCGCACACACACACACACACACCTCCTTCTATTCAATCAGTGTTGTCCTCACCAAACGCGTTCCAGATGTCATGTTCGAGATCCAGGGCCGAGGCCTTCGAGGGGACGTTTATGTCTCCTCCGGTTCAATGGTGATCCCATCTGGGCCTTTCACAACCGAATTAAAGGGTAAGTTTAACCAGCAACGAGATGGCCTTTGAACTCTCACTGCTCCAAGGGTGGCCGTGGCACCCTCTGGGACCTTGTTGAAAACACAGAACCGAACGGGGGCGGTTGATGGGGGTGGAGGGACGATCCATGGTGACGGAAGGGCATTGACTTGGGGTGGTGAACACACAATACAGCATACGGATGATGTATGATACAATCGCACACCTGAAACACACATCATTTTATTAACCAATGTCACGCCAATAAATCCAATAAAAGTGTCTGAGCATGGCCCTGAGCATTATCATTAAAAAAGAGAGAAACAAAAAAAATGCAGAATCTCAGGCCCAAGAATCTCAGCAGCTTAACAGACCCCCGGGCGATTCGTATGCTCAGTAAAGTTTGAGAAGCAGAGCTATTCTAAGTATTGGGGGGAAAAAGGGGGAAATATGAGAAGTGCTTTTAAATTGTGATGATTCCTATTTAAAAAGGAAAGGGGAGCGCTGGCCGGCGTGGCTCGGTTGGTTAGGCGTTGTCCCATGCCCCAAGTTCGAGTCCCGGTCTGGCTATCTGCCCAGGCTGCAGGCTTGATTCCTGGTAGGGGTTGAGCAGGAGGCAGCCGATTGATGTTGCACTCTCACATCGATGTTTCTCTCTCTCTCTCCCTCCCTCTCCTTCCTCTCCCTCTAAAAATCAATAAAAGATATTTTTAAAAGAAAACAAAAAGGGGGAGAGGCTCATTGTTTCCTCTTTAGCGGCTTCAGCGACCAGCCAGGAAATGCACGCAGAGGCTGCCCTCTCTGCTTTTGCAACTGGTCACGCACTTGTGAAAGGTGTTGCTGACTTCCTTCCTCTAATTCTGCCGTCCACGCTCCCGGTGCCTCCCTGACGCCTGCGTCTCCCTTGGCCGGGGTTCTTTGCCCTGAGGACTGACCTCAGTCTTCATCCTTCAGGGCCTGAGCCATCGGGCATCCCGCTGTAAAGCATCGTAGCAAGGGTCCACCTACAGTTACCTCTGGGCGCGACCATGTAGGAGCTACTCCGCGGGGACCTGGTCCCACCCCTCCTGTGATCTGAGGATCCCCGAGGGCCAGGCGGATTCCCCATTCAGTGGAATCGTGTGGTGCCTCCTGGTGGACATGTTTCTCCCATCAGTTCCAAAACCATCAAGCCCGGCTGGCGTTGCCTGACCAGGAAGCAGGCAGCAGGCGCTCTGAGACGCTTTGGGAGACACCGCGGGGTCTGGTTGAGAGCACACGGCCCCGCTGTGCTCCGAGGCCACGCCGCCCTTCCCCCCGAGTGCTTCTGATGGGTCCAGCCGCGGGTCTTTGGGGACGGCCACCAGCACTGTGAGCAGACTGGAGGCGGAGGACAAAGTGAGGGCAGCAGAACGGGTGGCAAGCATGGGCTGGTCCTGTTCCAGCTGCCAGGCTATGTTCCCTCAGCCCAGCGCCAAACGCCCACCCTGGCCTCAGTTTCCCTCTGGGTCCCCCCTCCTCCCAGGGGGGCGGTGTGGGTTAACTAATGAATGAGTGTGACGGCGTCTGCTGCCACACAGGCGCTGATTAACTGCTGAGTGTTGTTATTAGAGCGACGGAGGGTGTGTGACAGGCCGTGTCGGCTGGAGGCAGACCTGCTCCCCTCGCCGCCTCCCCGTCCCCTTCCTCCTCTGCCCCACGCTCTGCAAGCTGAACATCTTGCAAGACGAAACCAAGATGATTTCGGGCACCCCCAACGCAGCGCGTAACTTTTGCGCATTTCCCTGGCCCTGGAATGTGAGTCACGGCCGGCCGAGCTGCGCAGCGGAATCTGGCTCCGACAGCTGGCACAGCTGTGCCCGGCCCCAGACGCCGGGCTCCGGCAGCTGCGGATTGGGGGGGGGGAGGGGGTTGGCCAGCGATTGCATCAGGGTGATGCCTGCTGCCAAAAGACAACTGCAGAATTCCTGAGCTGGGCACCCCCACCCCTCCCCCCGCGACTGCATTGCCCCAAGGTCCTGGGATTGAGTGACAGCTCGAGGGAGGGAGAGCCAACATGGCCCTGACTTAAGTCTGGGGGGGGGGGGCGGGGGGATTGGAAGCTGCAGGGCTTTAAAGTGTAAAGTGTCTGCTCATGGCCGCGGGAGATCCAATGACTGTATTTTAGCTGGTGGCAGGGTGTACGATAACTGGATGAAATCACAGCTATAATCCCCTGAGCCAATGTGACTTTCCCTGCAGCCACCGTGAGCTCCCCGCCCAGACCCGTGGGCTGGGTCCCCATCCCCGAGGTTGTCGGGTGTGGGCTCCCACCCCGCGTCCTGGAACCCCTCAGTTCCCCACCAGGTAGATAAGTGTGCCTCTGCCAACCACGGGAACGCTGCTTACCCAGACAGCACGAACGCAGCCTGCAGCCTGCGTGGGGAGGCGGGAGGAAAGCTCTGGGGGCTGAGCTGTCAGACGCCCACGGGCAGCACCTAGCCAGTTCCTGAGGTCTAGGCAATGCATGTGACTCCGGCTGGGGCACCCGGAGCCAGCTCCGGACCCCAGGGGCACCCCTGGCAGGACTGCAGCCCTTCTTCCCTCGGAAACGGCTGCTCTCCCTGCCTCCTTGCTCCTCTTGCCATAAGATGCAGGGGTGGGTCACAGGGACCAACAGCCTGGAAGTGGGGGCCGGACGGCATGGCTGTGCAGCAGCCCCCGGGAGGTGCGGAGGCCTGTGCTAGAGGCAAGCTGTTCCCTCCCGCAGAGGGCCGCCTACAAGCTCACCCCTTTCACCTGACTGAGCACCACTCCCTGGGTCTCGGCAGAGCTGGATGGTGGTGGTGATCACGGTGGAGACGCTGGGAGCGGTGGTAGTTGTGCTCGGCACGGGCAGGGGTGAACTTGAGGGGAGGGGGGGGCGGTGAAGGATTAAAGAAGACAGACACGAGAATACAGTTGGGACCAGGTGGGACGCTGCTCTTGGATGGAGAGACTGTGCCACAGCCTGCAAGCCGGGTCTTTATTTTAAAGCCAGATTCCAGGAGGCAGAGTAAGGGCGTGGTCAAGATGTTTACAACGTTCTCGCAGGTTTCAAATCCACTCAATCACATGCACCTGAACTCTATCAAGCTTTGTTTTGGCAGCACTTGCTGCACCTCCCGCAGCCCACATCTCTCAGCCACCTGGGACCACAGGTTCGGACCATGAGGTCAAGCTTACATACAACCAC
Organism: Myotis lucifugus; assembly: GCF_000147115.1. Classification (NCBI taxonomy): domain Eukaryota; kingdom Metazoa; phylum Chordata; class Mammalia; order Chiroptera; family Vespertilionidae; genus Myotis; species Myotis lucifugus. The sequence continues at coordinate 6,745 of NW_005875773.1, read as the reverse complement.
AGCCTTTGGCTGTCATTGTGCTGGGAGGGCTCTGCCCTCCAAGCTGGGACTTGAATGTGGCTTTGCCATGAGAGGACCATGTCCTCTCATTAGTCTGAGGCTTGAACCTGTCCAAACGCTGTGGCCGCTCTCCACAGGTAGTGATGGTGTTTGGGTGGTGGTGACGGGCAGGGATGGGATGAGGATGGGTGGCTCCCAAGGGGAGGCTCTGAGAGGCGTATCCATTCCTGTCTCATCCTCCGTTCACCGGGGTCTCACCAGGACTTTCACTGCGATGCCCAGAGGATGGGGGGATCCCCGCATCTCATTAAACAAGCCTATTTGTAAGTGTCTGCTCCCCGATGGGCATTGTAGGAACCAGTTTTTCTCCTCTGGGCACTGGGGAGCTACAGAAGTGTAAGCACCTGTCTCAGGGGAGGCTCGTGTGGTGACTGTCTAGTGCAGTGGTTCTCAACCTTGGCTGCACATTAGCATCACCTGGGAATCTTTTTAAAATCCTGATTTCTGGGCCTCATCCTCCCGGAATTCTGTTTCTTTGTTATGGGGTGGGGCCACAACATTAGTAACAAAGAAACAGCATTTCTGGAGGATGAGGCCCAGAAATCAGGATTTTAAAAAGATTCCCAGGTGATTCTAATGTGCAGCCCAGGTTGAGAACCATTGGTCTAATGCAATTCATCTGCACTTTCTGACACCAGTACCAACAGCAGAGAGTCTGTCCCTCTAAGGGTGCTTATCTATCCATTCACCCACCCACTCAGTCTCCAACTTGCCTCTTCACCCACCCATTCACTCACCCACTCATTCAGCCACTCACACATCCTTCCACCCAGTCTGTCCATTACCCACCTACCTTCCCATCCACCATTCCTCCATCCACTCACCCATCCATCCATCCACCATTCCTCCATCCACCCATTCATCCACATGTCCATCCATCCATCCATCCATCCATCCATCCATTCATCTGTCCATCTATCCATCCATCCATCCATCCATCCATTCATCCATCCATTCATCTGTCCATCCATCCATCCATCCATCCATCCATTCATCCATCCATTCATCTGTCCATCTATCCATTCATCCATCCATCCATTCATCTGTCCATCTATCCATCCATCCATCCATCCATCCATCCATTCATTCATTCATCTGTCCATCTATCCATCTATCCATCCATCCATCCATCCATCCATCCATTCATCCATCCATTCATCTGTCCATTCATCTGTCCATCTATCCATCTATCCATTCATCCATCCATCTATTCATCTGTCCATCTATCCATTCATCCATTCACCTATCTATCCATCAACTCTTCCATCCATCCATCCACCCATTTATCCGACATATATCCTAAATCATGTCCTTTTGATTCTTCCTCCAAAATATCTTTGAAACCACCCACTTCTGACCATTCTCAACTGTACCACCCAAGTCCAGGGCACCCTTTCTTCTCTTCAGGGCAACTGCTCTCATTTCTCAGCTATTTTTCACCCAACAGATTATGTCATGTCATGGCTTAAAAACTTGCTGCTTAAGGGGTTTCTTATTGCTCTTAATAAGATACAGACCCAATTGTTTTTGTAATGTACACAGAGAAACATACAGCTTGATGAATGTCTACATGTGTATATCCCTGTGACCACACCCAGATGAAGACACAGAACATTTCCGGTTCTCAGTGCCCTTCAGAGTCAACACTCACCCCCAGGAGTAATCAGCACTTGGACTTCTATGTCATTGACTAGTTTTGTCTGTTCCTGAACTCCCTGGATAGATGCTTAGGAGCGGAATGGCTGGGACATTGAATGGGCTTAAGATTCAAATTCTTCTCATAGTCTCTACCATCCAGCATGTCCAACATGTCCACCCCCATCTCAGGCCACTCTCTGCTCTGCCCTCCATCCTCCAGCCACACCAGTCACACTGTCCTCAGAGGTCTCCCTTGTATGTGCTGTTCCCTCTGCTGGATCCCCCCCACCCAGTTTACATATCAATTCCCAGGACACTTCCTCAAGGACGGAGGTCAGGTTCCCCATCACTGGTGTGCTCCCCACGCATTCAGGTCTTTTCCCCTGGGATACTTACCAAGGTTTGCCGTAACATATTCACTCAAGTGCTTGAGTTTGCTTATACCCCCACCCCATTCCCAGACCAGCAGCTCCATGTGGGCGGGGACTGGGTCCCCATTGTGTCCTCAGGACTTAGCCCTCCTGCCTGGCCCGTTGTAGGCCCACATGCTCAATGTCACACGAGCTCTTTCTGCTGGGGAGGGAGGGAGGTGTTGTCTGGATGCAGCGAGGACGTTGGAGAGGAAGGAGACGGGGAAGGAGACGGGGAAGGAAGACAGGAGTGAGCAGCACACACCCTGGGGCTCAGCAGGCCCGGGTCCTGCCCTCCGCTTTGGTCTCATTCACCAGCGTCTCCAGGACAAGGAGACTCTTGAAAGCTCTTCCTCTGGATCGCCCCGCGGGAGGGAAATGCTGATCTCTGAGAGGGAGAGGCCCTCTTCCCTTCGCAGCCGCTCGATGCCTTTCCAGGGACCTGTGAGTCATGCGCGCGGCCCTGGAGACGGCCAGCCTGGCCGAGGCGGGAGGGTAGTGCGTCCTGAGGTGACCGAGACTCAGGGAGGGGTAGTGAGTTGCCTGAGGTGCCGGGACACGTTAGAACCAGAGCTGGGATCTGAACTGGGGCCCTGACTCCCCCCCCCCCTCCAGCTCTGGGACGCAGAGCTGCCAGGTTTAGCAGATGAAAAAGCAGCAGCAGGATGCCCAGTTACATTAGAGTTTAAGTAATTTTAAAATTCAAATTAGCTGGGCACCCTGTATTTTATCTGGCGATCCTGGAGGTGGGGGTGAGGGTGGGAGGGCCTTGGGGAGGCGTTAATGCCTCACCACCAAGCGGCCTTTCTGGCCTCGGGTCCTCCTGCTGTTAGGAACCAGCCTGTTTGTCCCCTGGGCAGGGCGGGCCACCCTCTGACCTACTTGGCCTCCAGCAACCACCCTCCTTGGCCTTGAGCAGGCCCAGCCTCTGCCAGGTCCCTGCTTCTCAACTGAGTTCATTAGAATCATCTGCCCAGGCTGCGCCCCAGGCCAGCCACAGCGGCATCTCGGGGGTTAGACTCAGGCATCAGGGGATGCCAGGCTGCAGCTGAGGCTGAGATCCATGGTGAGACCCGCTTCTTTGCTGCCTTCGCCTCCTGGGGAGCCCTGGACCCGCCCAGGCCCCCTTTTGCAAACCGCCCTGCCGAGGACCCTCTGCCCCGGCCCCTCTCCGCCCTTTCTGATCGATTCTGAGTTTAGATTCAGACAACGACAGTGTCTGTCTACCCCAGGCCGGCAGGGAAGCAGAGGCCGGAGTCCCTATCGGCATCCCCGTGCCCCCCGATGTCCTGACCGACCACAGGCGATGGCATCTGCAGCGCTGGGGGGAGCCCCCTCGGTCAGGGTCAAGGCCAGGCAGAAAGCAGGTTGCTTCGTGAGCCCAGTCCTGGAGGCCAGGCCGGGCCTGTACCCCCGCTCCTCTGCTCGCCCGCGCACAGCGTCAGTGCCGCTCTTCCCCACTGGACGCGGCCCCCGGAGGGCAAGAGGCGGGTCTGTCTTCTGTGTCCCCACAGTGTGGCCAGCGTCTGGAGCAGGGGCTCAGTGAATACTTGTGCCATCGGTGGCTGACCCTGCAGCAATCCTGAACTCCAGCCCCACCCCCACCCCACTCCTCGCACAGGGAAGGCAACAGAGGCACAGAGAGGGCAAGGGCCCTGCCCCGGTGCACAGCAGGGTGGCGGCAGAGTTCGCACCGAAACTCAAGGCTCTGATTCCCAAACCAGGGTTCCCCCGGCTTCCGCTGCCCCGCTCCCTCAGCCTTGTTGTGAGCCATCAGCTTCTCTTCCGTGTGAGATCGCCCGCCTGGCCCTGCAGACACTCTCCCTCTTCCCAGAGCTTCACTTTCTGGAAGGATCCGGGCCACCCTGGCCGTGCACGGGGACCAGGCAAAGGTGGCAGGAGAGCTATCTTCTGTGCAGACACCGGCAGTCCCTCCGGCCAGAAGCCTCCTCAGCAAATAGACGGCAGGGCCTGCGGGAGCCAGGACTTCTGCTCTGATGGCCGGGAGGAGTGGACTTTGCCCTCTTGGCCAGGGCCTCCTCTCACCTGGGAGAAGGGACTGCGTTGCCACCAGGCGCCGAGCCTGCCTCTTCCCGGGCAGGTCACGACCCCAAAGGTCCCCGGAGGATTCGGAGTCACGTGGAGCCGGTTCTCGAGTCTAATCGCCCCGATTTTCTGACTGTAAGACCCTTTCTGAGCTCCAGTTTCCTGGTCAGAAAAGAGGGTTAAATAATATTGCCCTGGTGGGCGGTGGCAGGGATTCTAGGCCTGGCGCTTGGCACAGAGTAGGTGCTCAGCCAACGTGTTTCCCTGAGCCTTATCCTGGGGCACTTTTGTTTGTTTGCTTTTATATTTTTATTGATTTCAGAGGGAGAAGGAGAGAGAGAAACATCAATGATGAGAATCACTGATTGTCTGCCTCCTGCACGCCTCCCACTGGGGATCAAGCCCACAACCCGGGCCTGTGCCCTTGACCGGGAATCAAACTGTGACCTCCTTGTGAGCTGTCTGCAGGGCAGGGCAGTGACTGAACATCTGCTCTTATCGCCTGCGAAAGACCTTCCTCCCGTCTGAAGCCACAAGGCGGCTTACCACATCCTCGGCTCAGAATGCCACAAACACCTCAGAACCTCTCACGTGTGTAGGGTTCCCATGCATACGTATGTAACGGGGGAAGGGGGGGATTTGCTCTTGTTAACCTGTCTCATGCAGGTTTAAGGAATGGACCGTCCAGAAGAGCCTACAAGGAGAGAGGACGCTTTCTGCCTCACCAGTGGAAGCGCACAATATTGGTCCTTCTGCGTCCAGCTTGTCTCACTCAGCACCGCTGTCTGCAAGGTTCCTCCATGGTGCGGCGTGTGTCAGAATTTCATCAATTTTTTAAGGCTGAATAATATTCCATCCTATGTATGCACCACATTTCACCTCTCAGTGGGCATTTGGGTTGTTTGTACCTTTGTCAATTATGATGATAATGATGACAATAATCCTATACTAATAAAAGACAAACATGCAAATTGACCGTACTTTCACTACGCCTTAAGCCACTCCCACCAGCCAGTCAGAGCAACTATATGCAAATTAACCCAACCAAGATGGCGGCCGGCAGCCACGGAGCTGGAGCGAGCAGGAGGCTTGCTTGCTCCAGTGATGGAGGAAGCCAAGCTTCTCCGCCTGCCACAGCCTGGCTCTGAGCTCCACTGAAAGCAACAAAATTTCAATTATAGAAGGTAAATAAATCCCAGAATAAAAAAAAGAAAAAAAGAAGAGGCTGGGAGCTTACATCGCCAGGGTGCTTGGCCAGCCTGAAAATGGCCCTCAGCCCCTCACCCATACTGGCCAGGCACCCCAGTGGGGACCCCCACCCTAAAGGGGGTGTGGCCAGCCTGAAAACAGCCATCAGCCCCTCACCCAAGCTGGCCAAACCTCCAGGGGGTGAGGGTCCTCACGGGGGTGGACATCCTCCGAGGGGTCCCACACTGCAAGAGGGCATAGGCCGGGCTGAGGGACCCCCCGAGTGCACAAATTTTTGTGCACCAGGCCTCTAGTAATAATAATAATAATAATGCTATGAATATGAGTGTACAAATATTTACCAAGTTCTTTTTTTTCAATTTTAATTTTATATATATTTTTATTGATTTCAGAGAGGAAGGGAGAGGGAGAGAGAGATAGAAACATCAATGATGAGAGAGAATCATGGATCGGCTGCCTCCTGCACACCCCTTACTGGGGATCGAGCCCACAAACCCGGGCATGTGCCCTGACCGGGAATGGAACCGTGACCTCACGGTTCATAGGTTGATGCTCAACCACTGAGCCACGCCGGCTGGGCTGTCAAGTCCCTGCTTTCAATTATTTTGGGTATTTAACCCATGTTGTTAAAAGATAAATGGAGGCATATGAACATGTCAAAGAGTTTAAGCAAAAACTTTATTCGTATCACACAGCACCAAACGTAGCAGACAGAAAGGAGCTCAGAAGAGCTGCCCAGAGTGGAGGACTTTTACCGGCAGAGGAAGGCGAGAACGAGGGAGTCAGACTAAGCAAAGAAGCAGGCTGGGCCCCGCAGTGACTCCTTCAGGGCTCTCTCAGGCCAGGGGCCTACCTGGCGCTGATCGGGCCACTCCTGACCAACGGGCTAGTTTGTGCTGTTTGTTTATTGTTGATAACAGTCACCCTAACGAGTGTGAAGTTGTATCTCATCGCGGTCTTGATATGGATTCCCTGAAGATGAGCACTCTGGAGTATCTTTTCATGTGTTTACTGGCCACTTTCCAGTAGGTTTTAATTTTTTGTTGTTGCAGCAAAGGTTACCTACTGATTCTAAGTGTGTACAGCTGGATTCATTGACTAATCCACTGGGTAGCCACCATCCAGATGGACTTTAGAACATTCCAGCATCCCAGAAGCATTTTGGTGCCCCTCGCAATCAGGGCTCCCTGGAGGAAACCACCTTTCTGACGTGGAGCATCATGGAGAATGCTACCTGTTCTGGAACTTCAAATAAATGGAACCCTAGAGGATGCTTGTGTTTGGGATTGGCTTCTTTCACTCACTGCTACGTGTGTGAGATTCATCCCTATCATGGCATGGAGCAGTAGCTTGTTCCTTTTTCATGGCTGTGTAGTATTCCA
>NW_005875772.1:0-11303 GCF_000147115.1 Myotis lucifugus | reverse complement strand
GATCAGAGCACATGCCCAGGTTGCTATCTCGATCCCCAGTGGTGGGTATGTAGTAGGCAACTGATCAATGATTCTCTCTCATCATTGATGTTTCTATCTATCTTTCCCTCTGCCTTCCTCTCTAAAATCAATAAAAATATATTTTAAAAAAGATATTAGGGTAGTTTGCCTATAATATCTGCTACTTAAACAGAATTTATTTGAGATTGTCAGAGATTAAAAAAAAATCATGAGTAGGATCTGTTATTTGGGAAGAAGATAGTACATTAGGTTGGAACTATTAATTTTGAAATGCATTAATTTTTGACAATTGAAGCTAACTTCACTGATATAAAATGGTGTAGTACAAGAGAAATCACTGCCAGAGCATGAGCTAAAAATCTGAAAATATAAATTGTAGCTATTACATTTTATGTAGACATTTCCGACTCTAGTTGTCTGTAACTTTTGATATGGCTATAAGCCATCCTCCAGAAATTAATTTCTAATAAGTCTAATTAATACTCAGCCATATTAGCAAAGAAAGAAGAAACAGGAATGATTTTCATTAACACATTTATTTCACTTTAGATTGGCATTGCTGTTTGCATTGTGTGACTGCAAATGAGTTCTTAAATGGCCAAGGCGTTCTTTTAAGGGCATTTGAGGCATGTCTGAAATGTTTCCTTCATTTCACTGAATAAGCCATGCAGGTGATTATATGATATAGCACTGGAAAATTTATTTTCTCTCATTCCCAATAGTGCTTTTTGCAGTAACATCTAAATTAAACAGTGATAAAGTTGACATAAGGAGGAAAATAAAATCACCAAATATTATAAAGATAAAAATGTAACATTTAAAAAATTCTTTGAGGTTGAAATTCAATTTTGATATGTTTATTTTACAAGGAATCAAGAATCGCAAATATTTTTTTAATCACAAACAGCGTCTGTGTTAATTCACACATATTCTATACTGAATAGGACAACTTATTCAATAAATTAGACATGTAAACTTATGTCCAACATACATATATCAAGTGTGTTAATAATGAAACTGAGTATATTTTTATTTCTGAGTATATGTGTGTGTATATGTGTATGTATGTGTGAATGAACTGACAAACTCTTTGAGAGAAGCAATTTCAAATCTTATTTAGTAGGTCCCTCATATTCCTTTTAATTTGGTCATTTGGAAATTATATATATATATACCCTCAAGTCCTCTATGATGCCTGATATTTGTTTTAGTTGACCCAATGGCAATTTAGACACCTTAATTGAGTTTAAAAAAGAGAGAGCTACCATAGGAATATAGGGTTTAACTTTGATTTACTCATAAATTGATCATTAATTCAGTCAATTGGTTGATATCTTTTGACAACTATATGTCAAACACAATGTTGACAAAATTCCAGGAGAGACACATAAATGCTGTAATTCGCCACCTAAACTAGACTTTGATAAGATATCACATTAACTATTATGTATTGTCCCTCAAATGGAAAGTTGTTTTTAATCTTTCATAAAATGATATATCTAGAAAATAGATTTCTTTTTAAACTGCTTCTTTTTATTTTTATCCATGAAGATATTTGGAAAAAAATTATTTAATTATCTTTTAGTATTCTCCAAGCTTGTTGGACCATGAGCCCTGCAATTTAAAAGGGGATTTGCAATAACAATTGTTGCAATTTATTGAATGTTTGCTTTAGGATAGACATCAACTTATCTGCCAATAATTTAATCCTCAATTACAGTTTTATAAAATAGATACTTTCCCTCTTTCAGATCAGGAAATAAGGCACGGAAAGATTGTCTTACCTAAAATCACAGAAACACAGAGATTAAGTTAATACATTCAGAATTCTAGACAAGCCTTTTGAATCTACAGGCCTCTTTCTTAAACACTGTGCCTTACTTCCTTCCACCTGTGAGGTATAGAAACACACACTCTGATATGGACAGTTTATTAGCTATATTATACATGCTTAGTAAACATAATAAGAAACTAATAACATATCTGTCTATCTACAGAGAGCTAATTAGGTTGAAAGGTATGTGAAAGTTCTAATACTACTCTCCTGCACCACATGATCCTCTTGGACACTCCCTAAAAGCGTTCGCTGCATGCTTTCTGGAAGCAGTGCTGAGCAGAGTTTTAGCTATAAGACATTTGTCAGTGATCAACACCTGTGAAAGAAAGCAGGGAACAAGTCCAGGCAGAGGAAGAATATTGACTGGGATAAAGTTCTGAGAACTTCTTTGCAAAAGGGCCTTCATTATTTCCCCACATCAGGTTGAAATAACTGGGCTTTATTTCCTCTCCAGCTTCAGTTGTGTCCTTAGCACATTGATCTGATGTTCTATTAGACAGGAACCTTCTGGATGGGGTTCTATATGATAGGACCAGTGTATTCTCTTGTCACTGGTCCATTTCTGCAACTCCCTTGCTGTTCAGTGGTTGCCCTGGTACGCCATGATTGCTTTTTGTGAGATCTAGTGCTGTCAGGCGCTTATTGAATCTCTGTGGGCAGACAAAGCAAATCCATAGCCATAATAAGTTTATGAGCCTGTGAGAATGAACTATTGACTCTAACAGACTGGAATAATCCCAATGTAGTAAATTTGCCAACAAGTAGACAGTTTATGTCCTTGAGGAATGGTACTATGTTGTAGATCTCAGAGTGGTCTCTGTTTTTGGTAGGTTGGGCATTCAGCAGTGGCAGAAATTAGATCAGTTTGATAAATGTAAGTCATATGTGGGTCCATGCATCACCACTCTCTCTGGCACCACCGCTGTCATTCTAACTTTTACACCCAGTATGATAATTGTGACCCTCTAGCTCTGGACTCAATCTTACGACCTGCTTTTAATTTGCAGGGCTCAATCATATTCTGTCAGTCAAGTTTTATGGCAGTTTTTCCTATTGTCAGTCCTGGTTATGAAGAAGAAACACCAGTGATCCAATGATACTGGTGTCTCTTTGAGCAGAATTTTCCTTAAATCCTTGGTAAATGGTGTGTCTTTCAGCTTTCCCATTTAATTGTCATAGGTTGAACTTAAAACATCTGTGATGGATTTTAGGGTGTGTATTAATTTTGCTAGGGTTGCCATAAGAAGTACCACAGACTGGGTAGTTTAGACCATAGAAATTATCTCACCTAGAGGTGAAAAATCCAAGATCATGGTGTCAACAGAATTGATTTCTTCTTGTTGACCACCTTCTTCCATGTCTTCACATGGTCTTTTCTCTGTGCATGTCTGTGTCCTAATCTCATTTTATAAATCACGCTGGTTTAGAGCCTACCCAGTGACCTCAATTATTCTTAATTATCATTTTAAAGATCCCATCTCCAAATATAATCATATTTGCTTTAGGAATTCAAAATATGAATTTTTCAGAGATACACTATATCCTACCCATAACAGGGTATGACATATTCATTAGAAAGCAACATCTTCATAAAGAAAGGGGCAGCAGGCTTGGGCAAAGTAGACCTTCTTGTAGGTTCAGCAAAGACACAGACAACTCAGTAAGAAGCTCTAGAGCTAGTAATTTCTATCCCAAATTTCCTCATGGATAAACCTGGAAGATATGACTTCAGAATAGGTATATCTCTGCGGCTGAGGATAACTCTATAGAAGCTAACAGCCAGTGGCTGTCTGCTATTCACATTCCCTGCATCTGGGCATCATTTTGTTTCTTGATATTAGATCTCAGTGGCACATCTCTGTGTCTACCACACTCCACTTTGAAGATGCTAATTATATTTAAGTAAATAAATATTCCCTGACTGCTTAATATGTTTAAAGTATTGCTCTAAGCTCTGTAGGAGAATAAAATGATGGTTTTGTCATTGTAGGTGACTGGATTTTTTCCTATATCTCTAAGCAATATATAAGCTAACATGATAAAATGTATTAATTAGCACAAGAAAAGTGTAAGTAAAATTTAAAAGACTGGAACAGAGGAAAAGAATAATTATATTCCATGTGGAAATTCATGGAAACAATGATTTGTGAGATGGGTTTTATATAGCTAGGGATGTTTAATATTTTGTATTTTAAAATAAATGTTGAAATAGTTCAAACATAGAAAAGTAAAAAACAGTATAATAGGCATTCATGTACCCATGACCCAGATTTAACCATGGCAACCATTAATGTGCCTGTGGTGTATGTGTGTGTGTGTGTGTTGTGTGTGTGTGTGTGCATCTAGCACTCTAATTCTCAACTCAGTATATTAGGTTTAGTATCTGCCTCTGCTTTCCATCATTTCAGGAATCCTTCACTACATTTCTCTAACTTACACCAGCATTGCATTTTATTTCTAACAGGGAAATTACACTATACTAGAGGTCCGGTTCATGAAATCCATGCACAGGGGAGGGTGAGCCCTCAGCTCAGTCTGCACCCTCTCACAATCTGGGACCCCTCAGGTAGGGTCCCTAGGCCTGGCCAGTGATCAGGGCCTATTGAGGCTTTCCTTCCCCCTGCTGCCAGCAGCTAGCTCCACCCCTGCTTCTGCCATTGCTTGCCATCTGTGCAGCACTGCCCCCCTCCCATGCCACAGGTCGCCTCCCTCTGTGGGTGACAGGCGTGGGGTGTGATCGCTTGGCTGGCCTGGCCCTTTCTCTGCAGGTGATCGCTGACTGGCCCTGCACACCCACCACAGCATCTCTGGCTGGTGGCCTGGGCCTCCCTCTGTGGGGCAATCGATTGCGGGATCCCCAGATCAATCACCCCACAGAGGGAGGCCCTGCCCACCCACCACAGTACCAACAGTTGGGCCTCCTTCTGTGGCCACTGGTCGGGTGACTTGGGACTCCCTCTTTGGGGTGATCATGGAGCCCCCTCCCCCTGATTGATTGCCCTGCAGGCCGGTGGCCTGAGCCTCCCTCTTTGGGGCAACCAATCACAGAGCCCTCCCATTGGTCTCCTTGCAGAGGGTGGCCTGGGCCCCTTCTGCGGGGCGATTGTGGGGTGATGGCGGGGCCCCCTGACCAATCTCATTGCACCTGCCTTGGCTGGTCTGGCACAAGTGCGTGCCACAGCATAGTTGTCTGGAAAGTTGTTCTGCTATTCGGTCGTTTGGTCAATTTGCATATTATGATTTTATTATTATAGATGTTCCATGGTGAAAAGCTTATGTAATAATAGAATCTGGAGAATATTATATACTGAAAAATATACACAGAGAGAATAAGTTGAAAGCTGCCAAGCCATTGAAGAATTTCTAAGCCAAAATCAGGAAAAGGGGGAAAGCCTAGAGAAATGAAATCTAATTAGCAATGTTTTGTTGCCTGTTGGGGCTTTTTCTCACTCCAAATATTGAATAATGTGTATAATACATTCACTGGATTGGTGGAATAAAAATCAGAGTTTAGGTCACCACAAGATAGAGGTGACCTTGTAAATATCCAAGGATTTGGACAGAAGTCTCAAATCCAAATTCCCAGTAGTAAGGATGAAGTGGAAATAGATAAAGCCTTACAAGGATAAAAAATGAATAGTGTCAAGGATGTGTATACAAATATGCTTAGGAATCAAAAGAAGATTGCTCAGTGGTGGAGGGAGGGAAGGGAAAATATTAGATGTGAGGAAAGGATATATCAACTTTAAAGGAGATCAGAAGATTTCTCCAGTGCACTAATAGAATCCAGAAAGCATTAGAAGGATGTTTTCAAATATTTCAAAGGAAAATACTGTCAAACTAGACTTAAATACTAATTAAAAGAAGTCCTGTAAAAATAAAGGTAAAACAAAATTCATTGAGAAAAACAAAAGTGAAGAGGAGAATTAATCACCAGGAGAAGATATATACTAGAAAAAAACTTTTTTTTTCCTTTTTACTGAAGGTATATGCCAATATGTTGGAAAATTTTTGTGAGTGTACTTTTCTAGGACAAAACAATGTCCAATATTGAACACAGAAGATCTAAAAATCCTGAGTACAACAGGACAATTAAATAAACTAAAAATAAATTAGTAAAAAGACACCAAGAAATATAAATCAAGATGATAGGGTATGTAAAATAATGAATATATAAAATATACAATAAATAACATTATAAGGGGGAAAATAGACAAACCTGAGCAGATTTGCAGACATTGACAGAACAGTAGGTCAAAATGTAAGTGCCATTTATAGGTACTCCAAAGACAAATTCAATAATTATAAAAAGTAGGAGGGGACTTAGAGAACTTTTTTCAGACTTATAAATAGTATGAAGAACTCTGATGAGCTAAACTACATTTCTGGTACGAGAGTTCTACAGATATCAGAAATTTAAATTTAATTTTTTGAATTTAAACTTGAAATGTGCAATGGACATGATCTAATTTTATATTAATGACCTTGAATACAAGGCCAAGTATTCTTCCAGATTGAATTACAAAAGAAAAAAATGGTACATATATATAAAAAAAAATGGACGGTGTTTGGAACAACTAAGAGAAAAGTTTGGGCTATATTTGGCAACTGTGCATCCAATGGGAGTTTCAACAGATTTTTGGAGGAAAAAAATATATTAAAAAAGAATTAAGATGATTTTTCTCCTAGATGAAATGACCACAATGATCTTAAAATTCAAAGGAGCTTCCAAAAATGCATAACATTTAGACTAAAAATATTTATACCCTTAAAAACACAACATAGTAGGCATTAAGGCCATCAAGTGCAGAGATAAATTTAAAAAGATAGAGTAAACTGAATAAAATGAGACACACTCTCAGACATATACTCACACACACAGGCACACACACATGCACACACTATCTGCAGAAGAAAATAAATGTACTGATATATGAGTTTGTCTACTCAGCCCTACATACTGATAGCCTTCAAAGTTCTAAGGAAGCATGAATTGCTTCCTTAAATTTCTAAAACTACCAAATTAGCACTCTAGTGGGATTAGTAATAAATATGCTAATATGTGAAATAGTTTAAATGACAATAGATACCTTAATTTTATTAATAAGTCATTTGATATGTTATAGTAAAATAAACATTAAATAACATAAAAGGACTATGGGTTGTGTGGGGAATCCATGGAAGCAAAATAAACTGGTTTAAATTATAGGAAAGGACTGACATACCTTGATGTGGGGTTGGGGGGTGAGAAGAGTTAAACCAAAGCACTTATATACTTACTAGAGGTCTGGTGCACGAATTCAAACATGGGTGGGGTCTGGCTGCCCAGCCCTAATCGGGGGCTGATCTGGCCAGGGAGGCCAGAAGGAGGGGTGGTGAGCAGTTGGCTAGCTGGCCCCACCCCCAATCAGGTTGGGGGTCCTGATTGGAGGCAGGGCCAGCTCAGGGGGAGGGGCTGCAGGTGGTTGGCCAGCAGGCCCCGTCCCCAGTTGAGGGCAGGGCTAGTTGGGGGGGGGGCACGGGAAGTTGGCCAGCCAGCCCTGACCCCTGGTCGAACTCCAGTTCAAACTCCCAGTTGAGGGGACAATTTGCATATTAGCCTTTTATTATATAGTACTGGAGACCCGGCGCACAAAAATTTGTGCACTCGGGGGGCGGTGGTCCCTCAGCCCGGCCTGTGCCCTCTCGCAGTCTGGGACCCCTCAGGAGATGTCCACCTGCTGGCTTAGGCCTGCTCCCTGAGGGATTGGGCCTAAGATGGCAATCAGACACCCCTCTGGCAGCCCGGCAGCCCTCGGGGGGTGTCCACTTGCCAGTGGGGAGCAGGCCTAAGCTGCAGTCAGACATCCTTAGTGCTGCTGAGGAGGCAGGAGAGGCTCCCACCACCACCGTTGTACTGGCAGCCATCAGCCTGGCTTGTGGCTGAGCAGAGCTCCCCCATGTGAGAGCGCACTGATCACCAGAGGGCAGCTCCTGCATTGAGCATCTGCCCCCTGGTGGTCAGTGTGTGTCATAGTGACCAGTCATTCCCAGTCGTTCTTCTGTTAGGGTCAGTTTGCATATTACCCTTTTACTATGTAGGATAGAGGCCTGGTGCATGGGTGGGGGCCGGCTGGTTTGCCATGAAAGGTGTTCCGGATCTGGGTGGGGGTCCCACTTGGGTGCCTGGCCAGCCTGGGTGAGGGGCTGATGGCTGTTTGCAGCTAGTCACACCCCCTTCAGGGTGGGGGTCCCCACTGGGGTGCCTAGCCAGCCCCGGTGAGGGGCTGAGGGCCATTTTCAGGCTGGCCGGTGACTGAAGCTCCCAGCCTCTCCTTTTTTTCTTTTTTTTTATTCTGGGATTTATTTACCTTCTATAATTGAAACTTTGTTGCTGTCACTGGAGCTGAGAGCCGGCTCCAGCTCTGAGGCCACGGCCTGCTGAAAGCAGGTATCTGGGGTTTGTTTAGCTTCTATAATTGAAACTTTGTTGCTTATGGAGCTTAGAGCCGGTCTGCGACAGGTGCGGAACCTTGGCTTCCTCCATCACTGGAGCAAGCAAGCCTCTTGCTCGCTTCAGCTGCGTGGCTGCCAGCCACCATCTTGGTTGGTGGTTAATTTGCATATCACCCTGATTAGCCAATGGGAAGTGTAGCAAAGCTATGGTCAATTACCCTTTTTGTCTTTTATTAGATAGGATATGCATAGCCCATGGACACGAGCAACAGGGTGGTGAAGACCTAGAGGGGTGAGTAGGGCAAGGGAGGATGTGGGTATAGGGGGTTAAATAGGAGACACCTGCAACACTATCAACAATAAAAATATACATTAAAAAGAAAATATAGTTACATCAAGGACTTCCACTTCTGAGAATAACAGACTAACTGTAGCAAAAACCACTATAAAACTTGACTAAGACATAAAAATAAAGGTTACAGAATTGAAAGTACTCTTAGGACAACCCCAATCTTCCTGCCTGCTCTCTGTTCTTGCTTCAGCTACTCACTGTCCCAGCCCCAGCTTACAGTTGTTGAGGGGGTGGTGAGGGACATAGAAGTCTTGCAAATATTGGCAATAAATTCACTTAGAAAGCCTTGGGTTTATTATGAGTATGTTGGTGGTGAGAGTATGTACTGATTTATATTTGTATAATTCTAAAATTTGGTTATAAATAATGTTAATTCATTGAACCATGAAAGTATCTTATGATAGAAATTAATGTGGAATCTCTTTTTACTGGTGCATTATTCTTGGTGATATTTTTGTTTCACTTTAGGTCTTTCTGAGAGTAACTGAAATTATTGTTTTAAAATAATGAGGTTCTAGACTTTTTGAGCGGTACAGTTGGACAAATTCCAAACTGCATGTGATGATAATTTAGCTTTCTAGTTCATGAAAAGACTGTGGAAGAAATGTAAAGAAGAAATGGATTGCACCTTTACATAACTATTTAAATTATCATTCATACAGCACAATTTGAGAAACAAAAAATAAAGTGTAAGATCGGGCAGCATTAGTATGCTATTGTGTGTTTATATGAAGTCAGTTTATATCAGGTGAAACTGAATTTGAGGGATGAACACAATTACCAAATCACAAGAGGCCAGGGGTTTCAATTAGGGCAAGGGAAACAAAGGAAAAAATAAACAAATGGGACTACATCAAACTAAAATCTTCTGCACAATAAAATAAATCATCAACAAAATGAAAAGGGAACCCACTCTATGGGAGAACATTTTTGCCAATGATACACACTTGCTTTGAGATAAATAGCTATTTATTTTGTTAGAATTCCAAATCAGTGAGTAGTGGGAGTGGATTCAGACTTTTTCATTCAGACAAAAAAATCTCTGAGTGAGTAAACCCTTCTTTAAAAAGCAAGGAATCAGGGTCACTCAGGGTTACCTCCTCACCCATTTCAGTTATAAGCGGCTCTAATACCAGTTGGAAGGTGACTAAAAGAATCCTTTTCCTCAGAAGCCTAATTGTTTTTGTTTTGTTTTGATTTATGAAAAGTTTTAAATAAGCCCACATATTTACCTGAAGGAATTGCCAGACTCCATAGCCTTCGTGAAGACACTGTTTCCTTTTCTAATTAAAAGAAATATTTGTTCTTTTATCTACTTCCACAGAAGAATCCACACAATTTATTGTATTTATAAAGAAGCTGTGACTATAATAATAATAAAAAACTATTTTTATTATGCAGTTTTCACTACGGACAATAACCCCATCACAGTCAAAATGATGTCTTACCATTGTATTACTGATAACTTTTTGAAAGAGAATCAAGAGCATTGATAAAAAATAACTCCTCTTTTGAATATATCAGCAATATTCCATCCGAGACTTATAAACCAGTAAATAGTAATCATCCTACAAAATATGTTATATGGTAAAGATTCAGTATCATATTCTCTGGGCTCATTGACATGCATCTCTCAGTGTGATAGAAAACCTCAAAAGAGTGTGTTTTCTTTTGTTTGTTTTTATTTTTCCATAATGAATAGACAGCTTTGCATAGAGGCTTCAGATTGAATGAAAACAAATCAAACACAATGGTGGTGACAGGGGAACTCGCTAAAATGATTGTTCCTGTTCACATTTGGACAAAGATAGATGATCTTCAACTGTAAGGATAAAAAATAAACTTCATTATTCTCACAGACATCTTGGAGGTACTTATAATCAAAGCAACGAGAATAATAGGACATCAAAACTAAAAAGAATGAAAAATGGCTATGGCTCACAGAATTTATAAGCACTAACTTTGTTTAAAGATTGGTAAGTACTAAGTACAGTGTAAGCTTTATGTGTATACGTTTTTCTTAATTGTCCCAATGGTATAAACTGACATTTCTATATGATTTAAAAAATTCATATTTGAAAAGAAGGTACCATTTATTAAGATGCTATTGTTTGATCACAGAAAGATAAAGAAAAAAATAGATTGTTTTCATTAACAGGATTCACTACAAAATTAAACACCTTTATTTAGTTTGAGATAGTCTTTGTTTAGGGAATCACACTAAATTATATTCTTATACATATCAAAACTGGTAAAATTCACTATTGTAAGATATATAACCCTAGCTGGTTTGGCTCAGTGGATAGAGCATTGGCCTGCAGACTGAAGGGTCCTGGGTTCAATTTTGGTCAAGGGCACATGTCCGGGTTGTGGGCTTGATCTCAAGTAGGGGGCGTGCAGGAGGTGGTGGATCAATGATTCTCTTTCATCATTGATGTTTCTATCTTTCTCTCCTTCTCCCTTCCTCCCTGAAATCAATAAAAACATATATTTTTAAAAAAAGATATCTACTTAACGAGGTACTTCGAATTTAACAAGATTTTAGATTTATTTCTTACAGCATATCCTTATCACACTAATACTTACCGTATGCTTCTCTTTGTCTGCCAGATAAATAAAGCATTTCACTGGGTGATATTTTGTCACCTATAAGACTAT
>NW_005875771.1:0-11306 GCF_000147115.1 Myotis lucifugus | reverse complement strand
GGGGGCCTGAGAGATCTTCCTAAAATGGCTAATTTATTCTCAGGGCATTTCGGATGATCCATGATGAGCTGGTTCTGGCAACGCTGCATGCATCCATATGAAATCCTTGTTTGCTATTAAGTGACTTGAAAAATTACTGTCTTGATGGCACAAAATTTGTGTGGGTTTTTCCTTCTCTCTCTCCCACCCCAGTGACTACACCAACTATACATTTAGCATAAGACACTTTTATTACCATTATTGGTTGGTTCACTAGCAGAAGAAACCATTTGTTTCTTGCCATGTTTGTGAAATTTTAAATGATCTATGTTAAGGGTCACACTTAAAAAAGTACGTTGGCATTTGAACCTAGCTTGGCTCTTAGCTGGTTAGGATTATTGTTTGTTAGCTCAGCACCAGAGTTGATTTAAAACACACACACACAGGGTTTAAAATTTAATTGAAATATATTAATTAATTTAAATCTAATTAATGGATTTAATCATTTCCTTATAAAATTACAAGACTCTCAAGAAACTCTTTTATAAGTTAAGTAGAGCAGTGGCACATTTTGCTTCCCTTGTAGAAAAAACATTCAGCACAGACTCCTGCTTGGTCATTGTAAGAGTAATTAATTACCCGTGATTGCCCCAAATGAGTGGAAATTCATGCCTTCTTTTGGGGGGGACGGGAGCAGTGTCTCAGTTGGGAGTGGGGTGGAAGACTCAGCCATCAGCTTGTTTTTTTAATTACAGTTCCCATTCAAGATTCTTTTGTATTAGTTTCAGGTGTACAGCAGAGTGGTTAGACACTCATGTACTTTACAGAGTGGCCCCCCTTGTATTTCAAGTACCCACCTGGCACCATACATAGTTATTCGATGCTAGAGGCCCGGTGCACGAAATTTGTGCAAGGGGCTTGGCCCTCACGGCTTGCCTTGGCCCCCACAGCCCCGGCTTCGTCCAGAAGGTCATCTGGAAGGACGGCTGGACGGTCGCTCGGCTGTCTGGTCTAATTAGCATATTACACTTTTATTATTATAGATTGTTGACTCTACTCCCTGTGCTGTCATTTAGATCTCTGTGACTATTCAGAAACGACCTATTTATGCTTCTCAATCCCTTCACCTTTTCACCCAGTCCCCACCTCCCCACTCCCACCCCCCACCCCCGCCACTGTCAACCGTCAGTCTGTTCTCTGTATCTCTGAGTCTGGTTCTGTTTTGTTGCTTTATTTTGTTCTGTAGAGACCACATATAAGTGAAATCGTATGCCCACCATTGCTTTTATACGGATGAAATATGCCTTTCACAATGCTGTGTCGCCATCGAAAATGTATTCCTGCTTCAGCTCAGACGGAGTGCTCTTCTCCTTCTAGGTTCACGGGAACCTCACTGCAGGCCACGGTCTCCTGGTGGAGCTGATCATTACCTTTCAGTTGGTGTTTACTATTTTTGCCAGCTGTGACTCCAAACGGACTGATGTCACTGGCTCCATCGCTTTAGCAATTGGATTTTCTGTTGCCATTGGACATTTATTTGCAGTAAGTTTCCAAGTCCATTTGAATAATTGATCCATTTCATTTAGCCTCGCCCTAGAGCTGGCCTGAAAATGTTGTGTTTAACAGCTGTAGTCCTTTACACTCCGGCCATGTCTGTCCCTTCTTGGTGATGGTTTTACCAACTTTTCCACGAGGATGTTGATATGGCAGCGAGCGTCTTGACAGTGCACTTAGCATTGCAAATGGCAGCAAATCTCAATGAAGGAGACCAGTCAGCAGACTGTTAACCAAAGTCTGAATTGCTTTCTTTTTCCCTGCAGATCAATTACACCGGTGCCAGCATGAACCCCGCCCGATCCTTCGGCCCTGCGGTGATCATGGGAATCTGGGAAAACCACTGGGTAACTATCGTGTTGGGGACCGTTACCCAGGGAGCTCTTTATTTCTTTCATTGTTTTTCTCACTCGTTTCTCGTACTTCCTCCCAACCTTGACCCCCTATTGATTACATTTTTCATAAGAGAGACTAGCGCAGATCGTGGCAAAACATCTCCTCTTATATCTGCTCTGAGCCTCAGTAATAGTCTTTTTTTTTTTTTAAGCGCTGCTCTGGGCACTGTGTCTGACAGACTACAGCAGAATGCGTTGCACAGGGAGGTTGTCTATGTGGAACCAGTTAAAATCAGGACAGTGGAGAGGAGATGGTTTTTAAATAATTGAAAGTAAAGCTTTCCTGGCAATAACAGAAAATACACTTGCAGAAAGAAGATGAAGGAGGAGAAAAGAATGAAATGCTTAAAAGCACTGCCCGTAGCAAAAACAGCTATCTTTTTTGTTTACAAAAGCGTGAACCCAATTAATAGGATGCAAGTTGGAAGCATCTGAAGTGCAGATGGCGAGGACTGAATGGTGCAAACGTTTACACTATTATCACCGGAGCCTCAGCTGGAAAAATAAGTGACTTTCAGGAAAGGCCAGCTTTCAGCCCGGCCTAGCCTACCTGCTGATGCGCTGGCGGTGCTTCCGAGAGCGGGGGTGCCTGTTTTTAAATATCACAACCAATTTTATTTCTATTGTGTCTTACAAAAAGGAATGTTAATTCCTTAAATGAATAATATAGCAGCTTAGCGGCCACTCACACACTAACTTACAATAAGCAAAACAAATAGGCGTGCGAGCCAGCCTCACACGGGGCTAACTCTTATCGTCACTTATATGTTGTGAGTGCTGTTCTACAACTTTCCGTTTGTGAACATAAAGGAACGTCACTTGTGTTTTAGCCTCGGGCACGGGGTGGTTCCTGGCCCAGTCACACCGCTCAGCCACAGTCTACACTGCGTTTTTACAGGAAATCCACACCAGTGAATGACCTGTGAGTCGGTGTTCAACAGCAAGAGTTAGGACTGAGACAGGCAAAGACTTTTCAACAGTACTACCCATCAGATTGGTTATTTGGCCACTGATATTTCTAAATCTGTGCCTCAACAAATTTGCCACAGCAGCGGGAATGGAAATTTTTTCATGGATAGTATATAGATCTTATGAAAACCACACAACTTTTAGTTGAACCTAACCTTTTTAATTCAAACTATTTTTTATAAATAAAATTTAGAAAAAAATGACAACTTTCAGTTTAATTTATGAGGACTTTAAAATGTAGATGAAAATAGGTTTTTACTAATTACTTGTTAGGTGTGGTAAACTAGTGATGATTTAAAGAGTAGGAAAATTCTTAGCTATTGATTGAATCAAAGTTTCTCCCTGTTATTTTATAACAAACTTACTCCTACTGAAAGTGAATGTCCAACGGTGTGTGAAATTTAGAACTAAGTTAAAGTATATCTGCAGATAGATAAATAGATAGATATAGATAGATCATAGATTAGAAGTAACAACAAAATAGTAATGACATTATCTTAGTTTTCTTTTTTATACTTTTCTGTATTTTTAAGAACAAAATTATTTTCCTTTATAGCTTAAAACATACTTTAAGCCTTTGTTTTGAAATAGCCGTTTGAAATTCAGATCTGTTCATTGTTAGCACATGCAGCTAGATGCCTTGTTCACAGGTGTTCGGGGGAAGTGTGGTGATTACGTTGCGTCTCTAGTCTCCCTGTGGGACTTGTAGCTTGTGGAGTAAATATATCCAAGGAGACTCTACCAAAGGAACAAAGAGTAAAGACAGTCAGGGGGGCTCCTTTGAAAGAGCCTGGAGAAGGTACGCTCTCACACGGTTTCTTTCATGTTGGAGGTGAGAAACCTGGTTCTTGTAACCGCTCTACCCTGTCTCCCTGTTAAGTACATGTGTTCAGCTTTAGCTGAAAGTGTGGCTTCTCTTTAGATTTTGCAGTGAGGATGCTGATATTAATTTTCAGAGAGTGTTTTAAGCCAGAGTCATTCATCACTTTTTTTTTCCAATGAGAAGACTGTACAGTGGAAACAATATAATAGCTCAAAAGAGCGGTGAAATCCCAGCTCCACTGGTTGCTAGGCATGAACTCTGAAGCAAGCCTCTTACCCTCTCAGAGAGGCGGTTTTCTTCCTGGTCAAATGGGAATTATAATTACATCTATAGCTCAAAGGGTATCGTTGGGGTTCAATGAGTGGATATGAGAAAAGTACAAAGTACAGCTGGCTCAGAGATGGTGCCCAGTGAACAGGGTTTCTGTTGCCCATGTGAATCTCTCTTTTTTTAAAAAAACATTTTTAAAAATTTTTTTTATTGATTCAGAAAAGAAGAGAGGGAGAGAGAAATAGAAACATCAATGATGAGAGAGAATCATTGACCGGCTGCCTCCTGCACGCCCCCTACTGGGGATCGAGCCCGCAACCTGGGCAAGTGCCCTTGACTGGAATCAAACCCAGGACCCTTCAGTCCTCAGGCCAATGCTCTATCCACTGAGCCAAACCGGCTAGGGCAGCCCATGTGCATCTCTCGAATGAATGTCTAATATTCCACAGCCTACATGTGCTCTAAAGCCGATGTTGACATTTATCCCAAACTCAAAACTTTATTCTAGATACAGAAGTGATATGGTAAAAGCTTTCATGTATTGAATTAAAATCCCTACGGACTTGCTTGCTCATCCTCAGCTAACCAGCATCCGTGAACTCGGTCCAGGGTTCTTCTCCACGTCACCTGGGAAGGAAGGGCGAGCAGGTGCTCTGCGAGAAGGGTAACGGAGGAACCGGGAGGGTGTTCATTAAATCACATCACCACATTTTAGAGAGGAAAAGCACGTGACATGAACGGAGGTGACGTACTAGCAGAGCCAGCCTGGACACATGCGCCTTTAAATCATCTAGGAAACAGGGAATGGGGCAGGTTACTGTGCACCCGGAACTATTCAGTATTTACAAGCACGTAATTAAGTTTCAATCCATTTCCATTCAACCCTGCACCCATGAGGAATGTGTTATTATAACCCCGCTGTGTCGGTGAGGAAATTAAGGTTTAGGAAGTGAAGTCTCTGATGCGAACACGCACAGGAGCTGAGCGGGGAGCTGAGAGCCCATTCGTCATGCTGCGCCGGACAACTGCAGCTCCCGATTAGATCTGTGCTGTGACTGAGCAGCAGGAAGCCGGTGTGAGGTGGCATTAAGAAAACGAGAAAAGCCCTCGCCGGAACCTTTTTGTGTTAGTGGAAGAATTCTTATGTCCGCTTATATGCAGTCTCACCAGGGAGGAGCTACCTGTACTTCAGTGATCATCAGACAATGCAAAGAAAATCATTCATGACAGGAAAAGAGAAAACAGCCTTTTCTTATTTTCTGTTCAAATGTCATTTAACGATGGCTCTCTGACATGGATTTGACGTATTTTCCTTTATTCTGTCCAGCTCTTCTCTTTTTCGTACAATGCCCCGTTACCCATGGCCTGCACATGACCCTCTCTTAACTTAAGCCAGCTAAATTCTATCTGCAGGAGTTGTTCAAAGGAGTGACTTTTTTTTGTGTGAATTCTCTAACCCCTCCCTCTTCTCCCCAGATATATTGGGTTGGACCAATAATAGGAGCTGTCCTTGCTGGTGGCCTGTACGAGTATGTCTTCTGTCCAGATGTTGAACTCAAACGTCGGTTCAAAGAAGCCTTCAGCAAGGCTGCTCAGCAAACCAAAGGGAGCTACATGGAGGTGGAGGACAACCGGAGCCAGGTAGAGGCCGATGACTTGATCCTCAAGCCCGGAGTGGTGCACGTGATTGACATGGACCGGGGCGAGGAGAAGAAGGGGAAGGACCCGTCGGGAGAGGTGCTGTCCTCCGTATGACTAGAAGATGGCACTGAAAGCAGACGCGAGCCCTTAGAGCTGCCCGCAGAGGTCCTCCCGCCCATTAAGGAAACAGACTTGTTATAAGGTAGACGTGTCTCATGTCACGTTACTCAGTCTAGCTAACAAGTATTTCATTCTTTACTAAGGAGGAACGGAAGAAACCTATTGTGAATTCCAAATCTAAAAAAAGAAATCTTTTACAAGTATCCCTCCCTCCCCCCAAAGCAAATATGCGTGTAGTATATCTACTTGCCACTCATTAGTAATCAATTTAAAGTGCGTATCAGGTTCTGGTTAAGTCTTACCTGACAGAAAATATAGGCAAACCTATCTGCTTATTCCTCCTCGACCAGGAAATTGGTATCATCAGTTCTCATTTGAGTATTTGTTCCATTAAATCAAGTTTGTCAGTGGCAAAGTACAGTGCGTCACAGAGTCATGCGCACTCAGAGGAAATCCAGCAGGCGCTTTTCATGAGCAGTCCCTTCCTCACAAACTACCTCGGCAAAAGGACACATTAACAAGGGCCATTGCTAATGGACTATTTCCATTTATATTTCAAATACCAAACTTTAACCCCCAACTCCAATTCATAATAGTCCTTCCTCCTCCTCATGCCTACGGTAATGTGAACTAAAACCCAAAATGGGAAGAATGTTCAGAAACCCTATATATGTGTTAGCTCGAAAACATCCAGATCGTAAGAGACATCTATTGAGATTCAGGACAAACCGATTCGTGAGACCTTATGAGGGCGGGAGAAAAGAACCATCACACAGAAACCATAGGAAAGAGGAAACCTGAATTCTGGTATCAGGTCGTCGTTCTGTTTTCAGTGCACATCCTCGAATCCACCGCGTGGGGGTGACAGGCTACGCTTTTAACCTAACAACTTTGCTTACTTTTTATTTTTAATTTATTGGCAAAACTAGGGGTTTTGTTTGTTTGTAACTTTGGTTATCTATAGATAGACATTAGCCGAGACCTATTTTTGATAACAAGAACGTAATAGGCGAGTTTGGGCTTTTTGTTGACTAGTAAGCTCTGTCCGCTCGAGAAGGTGTGGCCTGGCCCCGCCTAGTCCCGGCCTCTGCTGCTGCCTCCCTTCTCCTGGGATGCGCTGATTATCGTCGCTGTGGGTGCAATGGTATCTAATGAGTGAACACGCGTGAGAGACAAGGAACAGCGTGACTGTAAAATAAAAGGGTGAGGACAGCAGAGCGTCCTGTGTTCAAGGCCGAGTAGATGACCAGTCTTTCACTAGGAGGGATACTGTACATAGCCCAACGCGCTTTTTCAGTATTTTCCTTACCGACTTGTTTATTTGTCAAAGTAGTTTGTTTTTTCCTGGGCTGCTTGGCCTCACTGTCAGTAGAATGGTCTCTGCAAGACCCAGTTTCTATCATCTTAGCCGGGCCGGCTCTCCTTTATCGTAGACAGAGCGCTGCAAACGGCGCTTCCACTGAACAAAAGCCCGTCGTGCGGCAAAATGTGATCACGGCGAAGAATGGCTGGTAAATAGCTGATCGTCAAGGGCTTTCTTCTCGCGCACGCAGTTCCAACTGTGCGCCGCATCTCAGCGCTAATGCAGCTGTGTCTGTAGCCGTGAGATAATGGACCACTATTAAACCTGATTCTCTGCGGTGCTAGGAACGTGACACGTGATGTGCGAGGTTCCCAGGCAGTCATCACCCCGGTGCTGTGCCCGGGAGGGCCACTGGCCTTTTTTAAAATATATTTTTATTGATCTCAGAGAGGCAGGGAGAGGGAGAGATAGAAACATCAATGATGAAAGAGAATCATTGATCGGCTGCCTCCTGCACGCCCCCCTTCTGGGGATGGAGCCCACAACATGGCATGTGCCCTGACCGGAAACGAACCCTGACCTCCTGGTTCATAGGTCGACGCTCAACCACTGAGCCACGCCGGCCCGGCCACTGGCACTTTTTTGCAGCAGGTGCCAAATCCCAGGCCCCTTTCTCAGGTGTGGCCAACCACACCCTCTGAGGTGATGCAGGTAGCTTCCTGTTTGCGGAGCATCTATAGGAACTAGATTCGATGCTAAGGATGCTTCACACCAGCCTTCTTAAATGTGTGTGCGATACCACTGACGACTTAGAATCGCTGGTGGTTCCGCTCAAAAGGTCATTTGCAAACATCTCAGTTCAAAAATGGGCGAAGAAGGACAGCGAAGCAGATCTTCCCAGCCTCTTACAGCTCATTGGCTCACCATCACTTCACTCGGCCATGTTTTACCTCTTTTCCACGCACTTCTGTTAGGCATTCAGTAAGTCAGTGCTGAGGAAAAGCATAAATGATGTCTTTGTACTTCGTTTTCCAGCAGCTAACAGAGTGGCTGGCACATAGTAGGTATTCAAAGCACGTGTTAGTTAATAAAAATATATACATTTCCTGTGGGATGTGAGAATATGAATAATTTTCTCTTAATCTTTATGTTGTTCAATATTTAATAAAAGCATGATTTCAAGGACTACTAGGGGAAGGTCATAGAAGTGTAAGAATCATAAAGAATATTTTCGCAGTCTACCTTTTTGAAGGCATGAAAGCTTTATCCCTTTCTCCCTGCGTATGAGACAGCATGGTTTGCGTTTCACTCAAGGCTCTGCCTGTAAAAAGGAATGAGATTGTACCTTCCTAATGACACGGCTGCAGCAGGGGTCTAGGCCCTGTGGATGGCTCCAAAGTATCCATGAGTATTAGGGTTTTTTCCTTTAATCCCTTCTTGTTAATGAAGTGCCTCGTGCTGCTCCCAGGAGAGCGCCACTGACAGACACACAGAAAGGAGATGAGAGCGAAAGCGCTGGAAGGACATAAATGAATTCTACCCAGGCAGGAAACGATGCACCCGCCGCTTCCCTTCGGAGAAGTACGGCAAGCGCCCCAAAGTGCGAGGTGGTCCCAACCCTGAACGTGTACACAGTTTATCAAAGAGTTCCCAGGGGAAGAGTCCTTTGTTTAAGTTTTCAGCGGTTTTTTAATAAGCTGAGGCCCAGAATTCGAACGAATGTTTTCATTGCTGAAGAACAGAATTTCCTTCAAGGAGTCCGAACTGTCCACCCTGGAAGGAAGTGTTCTCTGGTGCCGAAGGAGTTGCCTAACTTTAAGGTTCCTGCCGTTTGAGGTTTTTCATTCATTCTTACACTTTCGAAGATCTGACCATTTTCCTAATGCAGTTGGTGGATGCTGGCTAGAGCTGCCGCTCAGTCTTGAAGATTTTACAGGAAGGACAGAAACGTGAATAAAATAGATGATGGTGTTAAGCTGCCTGATTAATTACTAGATTAATTACTAAATAGCAAAAAAAATTATTCTTCTTGGGCCCTGAAACCAGGCAACTCACTTACGGGTTTAAACTCCAAAATGAACAGGAAAATTCCAAAATAGAGGAGCAAATTCAAATGCTAAAACTGACTCTGGCGAGGCCCTTTGTTGCAACCTGTCCCATTACCCTACTTGCTGTCAACATTGGACAAAGAAATCACCTTTGTGACCACTGAAGAGGGCATTGGGGGCTCGAGAGGGCCCGTGTCAAACAGCATAAAGCCGATATAATTCATCAGGAGCTCTATAGAACATGCACATGCAGAATATCTTATATCTGATAGTAATAGTAATTCTGTCTTTCATGATATGTTTGTAGCATCAAAAGTATTAGGAAGATGTGGTTACTCTCTGGAAAGTATAACAAGACACATTCTTTGCCACACATTTTCTCTCTTTGCGTTGGGATTGTGGTACTTCACAGATCACCTCCAAGCAACAGTAACTTTTGAAGCCCATAATTTTTCTGAAATACCTGGAAGACATTGAATTCAGGGCCCAACACATGTGGCTGCACACATTCACAAAATAACTATAGCTTATAAAATACATTATCAAATAAATGCTATACAACAAGTAGAATAATTACTTAAGTAAATTTAAGAGCCATTATAGTGTTACCCAGGCATGTTAAAATTTAAGAGCTAAAAAAAATGTACTTAATTTATAGAACCCATTGGGAGATATTTCTAGATTCTCTTCAGGATTAATTAAATACACAGGCAATTTATGAAAACATATAAACAATAGTTGATCATGTTTATGACCCAAATCACAATGAAATTGTAATTCATGATAAACTGGTGAGAATAAACTGAACATATGGTTATAGGCACAATCATTTATTAACGGAAATGTTATTCCAACGTTCGAGCTAATGTTAAAGAGATTTAAACTGTAATGTCTAATATTCGGGATAATCTATTAAAGTATTAGCATTGTGGTTGATTTCCGTGAATTATGTTGTATCTCATCATACTAAGCTTGTGAAAATAAACGTTTTAATGTTTTAAAAGGTACGCATGGTGCTTGGTGATGTTTGAAAATTCATTCATTCATAGACTCAGCTAACATGACAACAAGTCTAAAAGTGAAGACAAACAACTGTGACTCAAATGAAGGTGCTATTGCCAAGTAGTTGATCCATCCTTAGGTCCTGCCTATGCAGATGGATAATATAGGTGCCATGAGGACTGGCTTACCCCCTTGAGTCCTTGGTTTGAGGGGCTCCTCAATTTTAAGAGGCGATAGACCCTCAGGGAAGGACTGGGGACAGTCATTCTTGTCCTGTACAACCCATCGACGAGTAGTAAATGGTGCCTCAGGAGCCAGGTGGACATGAACCTCTCTTATCGCATTTGTCACATTGGAGGGCAATCATTTGTGTAGGTCTGTCTTCCCTTCTAAGTTCTAAACTCCTTGAGGGCCAAGACTTTGTATTATTTATTGATCTCCCTGAATTATGTTGCATCTCATAATACTAAGTATGGATCCCTAGGCTTGACATTTCCCTTAACAAATGCTCATTTCATGAGTGAATAAAGAACTTCAGGGAACATCTAACAATGAATGGAAAACGCCACACAGTGCTAAACTCCAATCTAGTTGGTTTTGCTGTTATATAGGCACTGGCTATATATTTGAATTCTTATAATTCCATTTAGGAGTCTGAAATTAGCTCAAACACTAAAGGAAAATAAAAGGAACGTGCACAAAAAGAATGAAACGCTAATTGGATTTCTAAAATGCATACCTAATGTGTAGGCAACAAGACATGTTTTCATTGCTATATTTATACAGTGGCCAGATGTTAGATGAAATTTAGCTCAATGAGCATTTCAGTAAGAAAAGCATTTTAACAAGCATGGGAGGCTAGAGATATAAATGTCAGCCTGGTTTTAGATAATTATCCTGCTTGGAAAATGTCCAAAACAATATGCCGTCCAAATTAATTCTTATTGTTTTTTAGTTTTTCTATCTCTTCACTCCTCAGGCTTAAGAAGACATTGAGGGCCCTAAAAGGCTGAGCAGAATTATGCTGCCTCCACATGTACAGAAGCCGCTGAGAAATCATGACATTGATGTTTGTAATCTTTGTGCATAGCACTGTGATGGTACATAGCTAGTGCTCAATAAATGCGAGATGGATGGATGGATGGATGGATGGATGGATGGATGGATAAATGGGTGGGTGGATGGATGGATGGATGGATGGA
>NW_005875770.1:5773-11407 GCF_000147115.1 Myotis lucifugus | reverse complement strand
CGACAGTGCCCCAGCAACAACATAGCCCACGGCCAAAGGTGGAATCTGCGTGCCCCCATGAGGAATTGGGCTCCCTCCACTCTGGTTTCCCAGTGCGTCACCCGAGAACTGCCGCTGCCAAGTCACTGCAGATCGGCAGCTCCTGCATTAAGCATCTGCCCTCTGGTGGTCAGTGCACATCATAGAGACCAGTAGGACGGACACTTAGCATATTAGCCTTTTATATATATATAGATATTGATTTCAGAGAGGAAGGGAGAGAGAGAGAGAGAGAAACATCACTGATGAGAGAGAATCACGGATCAGATGCCTCCGGTACACCACCTACTGGGCATTGAGCCCACAACCTGGGCATGTGCCCTTGGCCAGAATCCAACCTGGGACCCTTCTGCCCACAGGCTGATGCTCTATCCACTGAGCCAGACCAGCTAGGGCTACATGGGATATTTTTAATAAGCGAAAACCACAAACTGTAAAGAAGAGCTGGGCCGGTCCCAGATACAATGTGGAGATACGTTTTGGAAGGAAGAACATGACAGCCTGCCTGGGACTCCACAGAGCAAAGCGTTTTGGTGCCGGAACCTTCGAGCAGGGCCCGGAGCAGGCGCTCAGGTCCAGCTCCGAGCCCTAGAGTGGCCCTGCCTCTGAGGTGGGCAGGGGGGGACTGATGGCACGTGACCAGGAAGGCGTGTGAAGCCCTTAGCCCTCGTTGCCCTTGCCCTCCCTGCTCGGGGTGATTACTCCCCACATCCTGGCAGGAGGTAGCAGGCTGTACTCTCTAGACTATGAGGCAGAGCGGTGCCAGAGTGCAGGAAGCCACCCACCGTCTTCACTAGCAGAGAAGTGTACACAAGGGTCCCGGAACGCTGGTGAACCTTGAGCCCCTGGCTAGGGACAGAGCTATGCACCGATTGTCCAGTCCAGATGATGGGGGCTCAAGCTATTCCCTGACCAAATAGTCTCAGAGTAAATCCTTCTAATATTTACTGACCTTTAAGATAGTCTGTCTGTTACTGCTGTTACCTGCCTGACTAAGAGCTAGATGTGTATCCAAAGTTGAATAAAAGGTTGGCGAGGCCTGGGCACCAGTGGGAGTACTTCCTCTTGGGATGGGCTACTGCCTGTCCCCCCCCCCCAATTTCCAAATTATTATTTCTTGTCTCGTCTCTTTCATTTGCGTGCAGCCCCTTCTCTAGAGCCCGAACCCTGAACCACGCAGAACGTGGGGTCTTCACATCTGGCACCTCAACCGGAAATCTGGAGGAGAAGACTTCGCCTAGAACAAAAAAACAAAGAAGAATTCACCGGATAGGTGGGGACACCAGGTAGGTGGGGAATTTCATCGCATGCAAAGCCCATGGCCAGCTGCAGAAATTGAGATCTGTAAGCAGTGCGGGAATGTGTCTTTAGCCAGGCTAATGGGGCAGAATTCGTCAAAAGGGGAGAAAGTTTATTGCCAGCTTTTGGTTTGTATGCTTAAGGCAGAGGTCCTCAAACTTTTTAAACCGGGGGCCAGTTCACTGTCCCTCAGACATTCCACACATGCGCACTGCGGGCCCGGCACGAGTCGGCTGCTAAGCAGGACAGGCAGCGGCGGCAAAAACACCCGGCGGGCTGGATAAATGTTTTCGGCGAGCCGCATGTGGCCCGCGGGCCGCAGTTTGAGGACCCCTGACTTAAGGATAAAAGCATTAAAGTTTCAGAAGGTACTGTCTTATAGTTTTTGCTTGAGGTTACAGAACATAACCCTTGGTTTCCTGAAGAAGGTACATTACATCTTGAATGTTTGGCAAAGAGTGGGTCAAAACTTGAAAATAGCTCAGCAGCAGGGAAAAAACTTGCCTCCAAACTGTTTCCCCTGGTGAAACACGTATTTCATTTGCTAGAGCCTTTGGGAGAGGCCAAGGAGGATAACTCTCCTCCACTTGCACCCTCTGCTCCTAAAGATCAAAAAGAAAAATTGGAGGAATGGTCTTCGTGGCTCCCTCCACCTCCATGTCCTAATCCTGAAATGTTTAATTCGCTGTTAATAGAATCACCTGTGCAAAGAGCTATCTGAGAAGGATTACAGGAGAGATTATGAATAATATTTCTGGAGCATTCTTTGCTCCTTATGATTGGTATTCTCTGGCTCGTGCAACTCTGGATGGAGGAGATTATTTACTATGGAAGGGAGAATTTTTGGAGAAATGTCAGGAGCAAGCCCATGCAAACCGCGGGCTGAATGCTCAAATAACTTATGAAAGGCAAGCAGGAGGTGGGGAAGGGAGACATGTGGTGATCCTGTCCCCCTCCCCGAATATGCTATTTAAAAAGTCTCCTTCTCACCATGAAAAATTTTACAAAATTTAAAAATGTGTCTGGGATTTCTGTGCACATGTGAAGAGAGAAGATAGCTTAAAATGTGCGCACACCGTCCGATTTTGAATATTAGATAGTTTTGAGCTAAACTTAATCTCTTTATGAATGCTACAGAATAAAACCCAAGGCTGTTTTTTTCCTCAGAAAGATGGCAGATTTGACCCAAGGGGAAAATATAGGCTGGTTCTAGCAACAAGATTGGTATTTCCATAATAAAGAGGAGTTTTTAAAATAATAAAGGACCGTGTTCAAAGGTTAACATTAAAGCCACCAAGAAAATATGTAAATTGTCTCTGTTATAAAAATTTGCCAAAGAAAATGCCTTAAGATAATTATAATTGGATTTAAATCTCAAAAAATTGTTGAAACATCCTATATAATAAAAGGCTAATATGCAAATTGACCCAATGGTGGAACAACCAGTCCCTATGACGTGTACTGACCACCAGGGGGCAGATGCTCAATGCAGGAGCTGCCCCCTGATGGTGAGTGTGCTCCCATAGGGGGAGCACCTCTCAGTCAGAAGCCGGGCTCACAGCTGGTGAGCACAGGTGGCAGGAGCCTCTCCTGCCTCTGCAGCAGCGCTAAGGACCCCTCGGGGGATGTCCAACTGCTGGTTTTAGCCTGCTCCCCAAGGGGTCCCGGGATGAGGGACCCCCACCCCCCCAGTGCACGAATGTCGTGCACCAGGCCTCTAGCAGATAAATAACAGCCTGGGGGGGAGCTAGCTACACCTCCCTAATGGAGGAAGGGGCTAGTCGCCCTTCCCCCAGCAGAAACAATATGGTCATTTTGAAGTCAAGCGGCTAGGCCAAAGCCTGTTTCGCCAGCCAAGGACAAAGCTTTTGCCCTCGGTGGTGAAGGTTCAAATTAATTTTGGAGAAATTATGTAGTGATGGTAACTAAATGCCTAAAGTATAGAAATTTATTTTATTTATATTTGATGGTCTTTCCAAGTTAAATTTCAAGGCTTTAACCCAGGGATAACTTTGGAACATTTCACTAGCCCTGAAATGATTCAAAGAATTTGTTCTCTCTTCTTAAAGGAAATATTTTAAATTTAGCCAATCTAATATACTTAAAATCACATGGAAAGCTTTATCAAATAAAAATTAATAACTAGCCCTAACTGGTTTGGCTCAGTGGATAGAGCGTCACCCTGCAGACTGGAGGGTCCCGGGTTT
The DNA here is from genome assembly GCF_000147115.1 of Myotis lucifugus. Lineage (NCBI taxonomy): Eukaryota > Metazoa > Chordata > Mammalia > Chiroptera > Vespertilionidae > Myotis > Myotis lucifugus. The sequence continues at coordinate 7,862 of NW_005875770.1, read as the reverse complement.
GGTTCCAGTCGAGGGCATGTACCGTGGTTGCGGGCACATCCCCAGTGGAGGGTGTGCAGGAGGCAGCTGTTTGATGTTTCTAACTCTCTATTCCTCTCCCTTCCTCTCTGTAAAAAATCAATAAAATATATTTTTTTAAAAATTAATAACTATATTTTACTTATATACATATATTTCAAATGTTATAAAGGTTTTGGCCTCTAGGGAGGGCAAAATAAAGTAACAAAATATTTCTTAAAATTCAACAGCAGAATTTTAGGATGGAATTTTAATTACAAAAGCTCCTAGCCGCCTGCATTTTAATTAGACTGGAGGTGGGGCAGTGTTTATGCCTTGTGAATCAGATGTATAAGTTTACTAAATTTACTTGCTTTGCTTTTTTAATAAAGATGCCTACTTTAATTACTTAATAAATTAACTTTTAAAATATAATCAAGGTCTCATATAAATTAAGTTATATGAGAAGCCAATATTTTTCAATTGAATTCTAGTAAAGACTAAGAAAATTACTGAGGCTTCCCATAATCCCTCTGTATATGCAAATAAGCCAAAGGAAATACTTTTTAAAAATATAATTCTAAGCTTAATAAAAAAAGAGAAATTTAAAAATTTTGAAATCTCTTCTGCTAATATTTATAGGGTAAACTAAAGATTGTTGTTAAAATACTAAATCTGATCCTTACTAGTAGTCACCATGATTATAAGGAAGGTTGTTTAATGTGACTACATGGCCTGGCAATATCAGTCAGCATCAAAAAGCAACCATGTTTGGTATATTTGTTATTTGGTGTAAAAAAGGAAGACAAAGATTTCTTAGGCCTTAAGAAGAAAATCAAGTAATTTGTGTTTTTGCCTCCCTGACAAAACTTATGTAAAGTTATTCAAAGACTAATAGCAGAAATTTAATTAATGTCATTTACTGTCTATAACCTAGGATAAGTAAAGTTATAAAATAAACCTTATTTCAGATTGGTTTAAATTGGCTAATTAAAATAAATGAATATTCATAAAAACTTTGTTGTACTGGGCAGGGAAACTGTTCCTGAAGCATTAATTAATTTTTTACTAATGGTTTATCTCATAGTTCAAAAATTGCTTAACATGCAATGAATCCAAAGCAGTCATATTTCTGTACAAAAAAAATTAAAATAAAAAAGTTATCAAGACTGCATTACAAGATTTCCAAAAGCCTCAATATTATTTAAATCAAAACAAGAAGGGGGATAGTGGAATAATCCCCTGTGAGTAAATTACATCAAGAAAATTTTTTACTTTAAAAATTATTTTTCACTTGTAATTCTGGAGACAAGACACCCATGAAAATACACATGATGTCAAAATAAGCCAAAGGAAAGTGGTTTAGGCACAATGAAAAGAAAGGATCCCAAGTCTAGTTTATAGAAACGATTCCTTTGTTAACCTCTGGTCGAGAATATGTTTGTATATTTCCAGAAAACTTCTCTAAGCCGTGTGGATTCCTGCAGCAATGAATCCGAGAGAGGAACTGACAACACACTGAAGACAAGAGGAGAAACAGTCCAGAGATGGAGATGGTGAAGATGCCTTGCCACGCTACCAGTCAACAGCTGTGCGTCGCTGCAGGTTGCCCAGGACCAAGCCAGAGAAGGTCAGACCTGCATTGCCACCGTTTGCCCACCATCCAGAACTAGCATATCATTGCTGGCGTGTACACATAAGGAACTGTTGGACATTTAAATTGGGACTCAAAGAACTGTTGGTCCAGAAAGAAACTTACTACAGACTGATTCATTTGCCTCTCAGCATAACCACTATTGCTTGTCTCATTTTTGTTCTCATATGTTTATTTCTAGTCTGCAGATGCGGAATGAAGAGTCTTGAAAGGACTCGAACCCTTCAGGTGGCATTCACCTTTCAAGATTAACTAAGGAGCCCTAACCGGTTTGGCACAGTGGATAGAGCGTCCACCTACAGACTGGAGGGTCCCAGGTTCGATTCCGGTCAAGGGCATGTACCTTGGTTGCGGGCACATCCCCAGTAGGGGGCATGCAGGAGGCAGCTGATCGATGTTTCTCTCTCATCGATGTTTCTAACTCTCTATCCCTCTCCC
>NW_005875770.1:0-5673 GCF_000147115.1 Myotis lucifugus | reverse complement strand
GACGGGGGGGGGGGGGGGCACTGCCCCAACCCCCTGATTGGCCCTGCTCTGTGGTGTGACAGGGGGCAGCACCCACCCCCTGATTGGCCCTGCTCTGTGTATCACAGGGGGTGGCTCCGCAACCTCCCCATTGACCCTGCCTTGAGTGTGATAGGGGGTGGTGCCCCAACCCCCCAATCAGCCCTATCCTGAGCATGACTGAGGGTGGCATCGCAACCTCCCAATCCGCCCTGCTCTGTGCATGACAGGGGGCGGCGCCCCAACTCCCCAATCAGCCCTACTCTGAGCCCCACCAGGGGCTGCACCTAGAGATTGGGCCTGCCCTCTGCCACCCAGGAACAGGCCTAAGCCAGCAGGTCATTATCTCCTGAGGGGTCCCAGACTGCGAGAGGGCACAGGCCGGGCTGAGGGACCCCCCTTCCCCCCCGAGTGCACAAATTTTTGTGCACCGGGCCTCTAGTGTTTGTATATTTCCAGAAAACTTCTCTAAGCCGTGTGGATTCCTGCAGCAATGAATCCGAGAGAGGAACTGACAACACACTGAAGACAAGAGGAGAAACAGTCCAGAGATGGAGATGGTGAAGATGCCTTGCCACGCTACCAGTCAACAGCTGTGCGTCGCTGCAGGTTGCCCAGGACCAAGCCAGAGAAGGTCAGACCTGCATTGCCACCGTTTGCCCACCATCCAGAACTAGCATATCATTGCTGGCGTGTACACATAAGGAACTGTTGGACATTTAAATTGGGACTCAAAGAACTGTTGGTCCAGAAAGAAACTTACTACAGACTGATTCATTTGCCTCTCAGCATAACCACTATTGCTTGTCTCATTTTTGTTCTCATATGTTTATTTCTAGTCTGCAGATGCGGAATGAAGAGTCTTGAAAGGACTCGAACCCTTCAGGTGGCATTCACCTTTCAAGATTAACTAAGGAGCCCTAACCGGTTTGGCACAGTGGATAGAGCGTCCACCTGCAGACTGGAGGGTCCCAGGTTCGATTCCGGTCAAGGGCATGTACCTTGGTTGCGGGCACATCCCCAGTAGGGGGCATGCAGGAGGCAGCTGATCGATGTTTCTCTCTCATCGATGTTTCTAACTCTCTATCCCTCTCCCTTCCTCTCTGTAAAAAAATCAATAAAATATATTTTTTTAAAAAAGATTAACTAAGGAAAACAAACGGGGGAGATGCAGGAAGCCACTCATTGCCTTCACTAGCAGAGAAGTGCAAACAAGGAGCCCGGAACGCTGGTGAACCTTGAACCCATGGCAAGGGCCAGAGTTGTGCACCGATTGTCCAGTCCAGACAATGGGGGCTCAAGCTATTTCCTGACCAAATAGTCTCAGAGGAAATCCTTCTAATATTTACTGACCGTTAAGATTGTCTGTTACCGCAGTTACCTGCCTGCCTAAGAGCTAGATGTGTATCCAAAATTGAATAAAAGGCTGGCGAGGCCTGGGCACCAGTGGGAGTACTTCCTCTTGCATTGGGCTTGCCCGCCTGGCCCCCAATATTTCCAAATTATTATTTCTTGTCTCTTTCATTTGCTTGCGGCCCCTTTTCCAGATCCTGAACCCTGAACCACGAGGGACGTGGGACATTCACACCAGGGAAGTGGATGCCAGGCTCATCAGAGAAAGGAGAGGAGGAGCCATTCAAAGAAAGGGGACCAAGGAAAGGGTTTCACTCTGAACCCCGAAACGCTCCAGGCCCCCCACTCCTGTCACTGTGTCAACAGGACAGCTCAGGGCCTCCGGCAGGACACGGCAACTCCACTCTCAGGAGCTCGGAGAACTGATGCCCAGAAACTTTCTGTGAAAGTCCGCGTCCGCCGTCACCCCGTCCACAGCCGCCCAGGCCCACGGAGCTTCCGGCTGACTTTTCAGTGCCTCCCTCTCTCAAATGAACGATCAAAGGTCACCCAGAGCCTCATAAAAAGCATCTAATATTAAAGACGGGCCAGAGTCAAGTATAGAAAACAAAGGACTTCATGAAAACCAAGACGAATGCAGAGAAGAAAAAGCTTCAACCACCTTCGCAATGAACAGCTTCTGAGAGAGAAGGACCATCTTCATCAATGCATTTCCTACAGGATGTCATCACCAATTAAGAGCCAGGGAATAAGAGGGAACCTGGAAAATTAAGGACACAGAGAAATTTAATGGATAAGTCGGGAGATAAACTCCCAAGTCTTCCCATGCTGGGTGCACAAGTTCATGCTCTCTCCCTGCGCCCACACCTGGGAGCCCTCCTGTGCCCACACCTGGGAGCCCCCCTGCACCCACACCTGGGAACCCCCCTGCGCCCACACCTGGGAGCTCCCATGTGCCCACACCTGGGAACCCCCCTGCGCCCACACCTGGGAGCCCCCATGTGCCCACACCTGGGAACCCCCCTGCGCCCACACCTGTGAGCCCCCATGTGCCCACACCTGGGAGCCCCCCTGTGCCCACACCTGGGAGCCCCCCTGTGCCCACACCTGGGAGCCCCCTTGCGCCCACACCTGGAGCCCTCCTGTGCCCGCTTCCAGCTGTCCCACAGGTCCCATGACCAGTGTCAGGACTCAGCCTGCACCCTCCTCCTCCTTTACAAAGTGTCAGCGCGGCGGAGGGCCCAGGGCCGTGTACCCGGAAGCTGCGTGCCTGCGGATGACCAGCCCTGTCCTCCGCTGCTCCTCCCCTCGCTCTGCTGATCGCTGCTGCCCAGCATCGCCCGTGCCCGCCGGGGCTGGGACACAGTGTGTCCTCATCAAATGTTTTTAAGGAAATGAGGGACTGTCGTGTTCAAAGAAGAAACCGTCTCCAGATGCAGGCCTTGGTGCTTCCCCCACCTGTACCCCTTACTTCCCAGGTGAGGACGCAGGGCAGGGTCCCCGCGGGAAAGGAAGCCATTGCTCACAGGATTGGACGCCGGGTGTTCACCCACACGCCTTTGTGTAAGAGTGACCACAATTTAGGGCCCAGACAGGCGCACTCTGTGAGTGCCAGGAGGGGGTAGAAATACTCATTTCTGTACAACTGACCAGCCCATGGCCCCGGGAAAAGGCAGCCCAGTCGCCTGCTGAGGGTCCGTGCGCGGACGGTGCATAGAACACTGTGGAGATTCCTGGGGGAGAGCATTTCTAGTGGGTAATGCGTGTCTGGCCACGTGTCACAGAGGCCGCTGCAGTGGACGGCGGGGCGGGGTCTGCAGGCCCAGGGCACTCAGCCTCCCCGGGGCCTGCTCTGCATGGCACCCGCTAACCCTTCTGGGCAGGGGAGCCTTTCAGTGCCAAGCGGTCCTTGCTGAGGAGCCCCTGAGTCCTGCCCAGCTGAGCCTGACGCTGGCCTCTCAGCCAGGAGGGGGTGACAGGCAGCCTGTGGGAGCCAGGACCGGAGAGCTGTCCCCAACGACACCCTGGGCCCCCTGGACAAGACGAAGCTTCACTCCTTCGTGCAAAGCAAAGGCTCTGACAGCGGGTTCCAGGCCCCGTCCGGCTCCAGCACTTGGTTACGTCTGGGTCACGAGAGACTGGGCACGTGGCAGCGTCTGTGGGACCCGAGCTCACAGCGCCCCTGTGCCTGTTTCTCACCTCACCGGGCACCCGCCTGCACAGTCCACCACGCAACACTGAAGACCACGAGGGAACCTCCTGTGTGTGTATGTATATGTGCATGTGTGCGCGCGCGTGTGTGTGTGCACGTGCACACGTGTGTACATGTGCATGTGTGTGTGTGTGTGTGCGCGCAGCAGTGATCCGGGAGGCCTTGCTTCCTCCCATTGTTCCCATGGTCTCCCTGGAACCACTTGACCTTGGCCACTGGAGAGCCTGCTGCAGGGGCCGTGCGCGGCTTAGAGGCTGAAGCAGTGGCCGCAGAACGCTCTCTGCTTCCCTGGCCTTGCTCCCACCCAATGGCCCCCAGCCCCCAGGTGATGCTTCACCTCTTTGGGGCCCCACAGCACAGCCATCACGCCGGTGCCGTGGGAGTTGCTGTCCACCGCTCAGCACGGCCCACAGGAAAGGGCCTGCTCGCCACCAGGCACCAGCTCGGTGTCTCCACCGCCTCTTGGTGTAGAGCAGGGGTCCTCAAACTTTTTAAACAGGGGCCAGTTCACTGTCCCTCAGACCGTTGGAGGGCCGCACTATAGTTTAAAAAAAAACTATGAACAAATTCCTATGCACACTGCACATATCTTATTTTGAAGTAAAAAACCAAAACGGGAACAAATACAATATTTGTATTTGCATGTGGCCCGCGGGCCGTAGTTTGAGGACCCCTGGTGTAAAGCGTGGCCTGTACTCCGACGTCGGGCCCTTTCCCGCTCTCATGGCCGGGGAGCGGGACAGAGCCGTCACTCGCGGGCCCTGCTCACTGGTCCAGGGGGCGCCTCTTGCTCAGGCCACAGGGCCGTTCATTGAACGAGTCACCAGCATCAGGACTGGGGGCTTGCCTCCCGGCTGGAGCGGCCGTGGCTGCAGGACACGCAGGGCTCTGTCTGTCCCTCCGAGTTTCTGCTGCGAGGAACACCCCGGCCCGGCCCGGCCCTGGGAGAGACCTGGGCGCTGAGCCCCGGGAGGCCCCACTTCTGGCTCTTTCAAGAATTCTGTTGTTAACATAAACCCGTTCAACCTGTAAAAAATTTTTGTGAGTTTATTTGAGCCAAACTGGCGACAATTGCCGGGAAGCAGAACCTCAAAGGATTGAGACAGTGCTCCGGAGAATGGCGGTCTTTCCTGTTTTTACACGTTGCAGTCAACGGAGGGAGGAGGCGGGTTACAGGAACTCCACTGGTGACAGGTTAGGGAGGCGGGAGAAAGCAAAGCGGGGGAACCCCTGGGATTGGTGGGTGCAGGATAGTTAACAGCCAACAATGAACATGGTAACAGTAACAACGAAGGAATCTGTGGTCTCTGTCCTGGCGCCCAGGGCATTAGCTTGTGCCCCTGGGGGTCCGGGAAAAGGGAAGTTACAAGTGACCCGGACATTTCAGGGATGTTATCACAGGTGCAAAGCGACACAGAGGCTCAGTGAAGGTAAAGGTTGACCCTGTCAGGGAAGATACCGGCCTAGGACGTGACTGCCCACCATCACTGCTTTTATTACAGTTTCATTTCAGACCATCCTTGTGGTGACTGCGTCTCTGCGTTTGCACGGCCGCCACGCAGGCCTCCCCTGGGCTGGTCAGGAAGCATGTGGCCCCGTCGCCTGCCCTGTCCGAGGCCCACAGGAGTCCCATGGAGCCGACGAGACCACGAGGACAAACTGGTCCCTCGTGCGGACCCGCTCTGGCCTCTGAGCAGCACTTCCTCATGCGACGTTTCTGCCCTGAAGGTTGTGGCAAAATGTGCATTTCCTCCTCCAGGTCTCCACTCCGCACTTCCCAGCACTTCCCCGTGCCTCCCAAACGCAACGCCCAAAGACCTGTTACTTTAAAGGGGCAGTAAAATCAAACAACAGTAATAAAATGTTTATAGATGCCAAGACGGCTTCATTTTTAAGGGCTGTGAGGGAGAAACCAGAATTCTCTGAGGAAATGGAGCAAAAATGAGACACAGATCTGGATTTAGAAAGCACCACGTTTCCCAGCTCAGGCCCCCTACCCCAGGCCCCCTACTCCAGGTCCTCCTGCCCCAGGCCCTCCTGCCCCAGGCCCCCCTGCCCCAGGCCCTCCTACCCCAGGCCCCCCTACCCCA
>NW_005875769.1:4811-11533 GCF_000147115.1 Myotis lucifugus | reverse complement strand
CCTACTGGGGATATGCCCGCAGCAAGGTACATGCCCTTGACCGGAATCGAACCTGGGACCCTTGAGTCTGCAGGCTGATGCTCTAGTCTAGCCACTGAGCCAAACCGGTTAGGGCAAATATGTGTCTATTTTTGAAAGAGAGTATTCCTAGGGATACAAATCTAGGTTAACAGTTCAAGAACTGTCTGCTGTACATGTTCAGTATCTTCGAGATTCCTTTGTTGGCATTGAATAGTTTGTGCTGTGTCTAATTTGTTGTCCCTTTGTGTGTGTATTAGCTTCCGATTGCTGCTGTAACACATCACCACAAAGCTAGTGGCTTAAAACAACACAGTCTATGATGTCACAGTTTCAGAATCTCTTTTCTTGCCCTTTTTCAGCTACTGCTCTCATTCTCTCATTCTGTGGTTTCTGACCCCTCCCATCTTTAAAGCCAGCAATGACTGGTCAGGTCCTCCTTATATCACATCACTCTGATACTGATTCTTGTTAATCCTCACCCGAGGATATTTTTTCCACTGCTTTTTCAGAGAGTGGAAAGGAGGGAGGGAGGGGAGAGAGAGAGAGAGAAACATGGATGTGAGAAAGACACATCGATTGGTTGCCTCCTGCACACACCCCAACTGGGACCAGGGATCGAACCTGCAACCCAGGCACATGTTCCTGACTGGGAGTGGAATCTCTGACCCTCTGGTACATGGGGCGATGCTCTAACCACCGGCCAGGGCCTGACACTGACGCTTATGCTTCCCTCTTCCACATTTAAGGACCCTGTGCTTACATTGGGCCCACCTGGATCACTCAGGATACTCTCCCTAAGTCAGCTAATTAGCAACATCAGTTCCTCTTCGCCATGTAATACAACAGTCACAGGTTCTGGGGACTAGGACATGGGCATCTTTTAGAGTCCGTTATTCTGCCTACTATGGTAGGTTATCTGAGTTAAGTCCTCTGGCTGCTTTTTAAAAAAATAATATTTTTTAAAATTGATTTTAGAGAGGAAGGAAGAGGGAGACAAAGATAGAAACATCAGCCCTGGCTGGTTTGGCTTAGTCGGCCTGCAGACTGAAGGGTCCCGGGTTCGATTCCAGTCAAGGGCACATGCTTGAGTTGCGGGCTCAATCCCTAGTGAGGGGCATGCAGGAGGCATCCTATCAATGATTCTCTGTCTCCCTCTCCCTTCCTCTCTAAAAGCAATAAAAATATATTTTTTTAAAAAGATAGAAACATCAATGATGAGAGAATCATTGATCGGATGCCTCCTGCATTCCCCCACGCTGGGGATGGAACCTGCATATGCCCTGACTGGGAATCGAACCATGACCTCCTGGTTCATAGGTTGATGCCCAATCATTGAGCCACACCAGCCAGGATGGCTGCTTTTAAAATCTCTATATTTTGCAGTTTTTCTTTTATGTATTTAGTTGTATATTTTTTTAAAAAAATTTTATTGATTTTTTACAGAGAGGAAGGGAGAGGGATAGAGAGAAACGTCGATGAGAGAGAAATATTGATCAGTTGCCTCCTGCACGCCCCCTACTGGGGATCGAGCCTGCAACCAAGGTACATGCCCTCGACAGGAATCGAACCTGGGACCTTTCAGTCCATGGCTCGATGCTCTATCCACTGAGCCAAACCGGTCAGGGCTAGTTGTATATTTTTAACTTTTTATTACATACACAAGAAAAAAATACACAATTAGAAGAATTGCCAACAAATTGAACACTTCTATGTTATCAGCAACCAGAACAAGAAACAGAGCCCCCAAATTCTGACTTCTAACCGCATAGATTACTTTTGCCAATTTTTGTACTTTATTGTAAAGGATTCACACAGTGTGTACTCTTTTTTTTTTTTTTAAATATATTTTATTGATTTTTTTACAGAGAGGAAGGGAGAGAGATAGAGAGTTAGAAACATCGATGAGAGAGAAACATCGACCAGCTGCCTCCTGCACATCTCCTACTGGGGATGTGCCCGCAACCCAGGTACATGCCCTTGACTGGAATCGAACCTGGTACCTTTCAGTCCGCAGGCCGACGCTCTATCCACTGAGCCAAACCGGTTTCGGCAGTGTGTACTCTTTTGTATCTGTCTTTCTTGGCTCAACATATGTTTGTGAGATTCATCCAGGTTTTTGCTTATACCTATAGTTTGTGCATTTGTGTTGCTATGGCAGTCTGTTGTGTGAATTAACCACAATGTATTCATTCACTTGTTGATGAGTGTTTGAGTAGTTTCTAGTGTTTAGCTATCACGAGTAATACTGCTGAAAAAGTTCTTGTAAATGTCTTTTTGAGCATGTAGGTTGGGATGTACCTAAGAATGGAATTGTTGGGCCGTAGGGAATAGATGCGGTTTCCTTTTAACTTATCTTACTTAAAATATTATGCCTATTAAATGTATAGATTTGTGTCTTAAAAAACTCTCAGCCTGGCCCAATGGTTGAGTGTCGACCTATGAACCAGGAGCTCACGATTCGATTCCCGTGTAGAGACCATGCCCGGGTGTAGGCTCAATTCCTGGTGGGTGGCGTGTAGGAGGCAGCCGATTAATGATCTCTCTCATCATTGATATTTCTATCTCTCCCTCTCCATTCCTCTCTCTGAAATCAATTAAAAGAAAAAACATTAAAAAAAACTCTCAGCTATTAAACTATTGCCTCTCCTCTCACCCTCTTGAATTAAATAAATGATGTTAGAACTTTTCTCTTTTCTTCCATTTCTTTTTTTTTTTAAATATATTTTATTGATTTTTTACAGAGAGGAAGGGAGAGGGATAGAGAGTTAGAAACATCGATGAGAGAGAAACATCGATCAGCTGCCTCCTGCACACCCGCTACTGGGTATGTGCCCGCAACCAAGGTACATGCCCTTGACCGGAATCGAACCTGGGACCCTTGAGTCCACAGACCAACACTCTATCCACTGAGCCAAACCGGTTAGGGCTCTTCCATTTCTTAAACTCTTTTTCATATCTTCCATCCTGTTTTCTCTGTCACATTCTGGGTACTTTTTTCATATCTCTGTGTTTAAGGTTAGCAATTCTTTCTTCAATTGTGTCTAATCTGCCATTTAACCCATTCAGTGTTTAACATTGACTTTTTTCATTTCCAAAAATTTTGTGCTTTTCTTTTATTTCCATAAACTCTGTTTGGTCCTGTCTGGACTCTCTTGATAATTTATTCATGTTTATTTTAAAATTTCAATCTTTTACTTATATAAACATTTCATAATATTTATCTTTAGTTTGTGTCTGGTGATTTCAATATCCAAGATTTCTATGGGGTCTAATTCTGTTGTTTTTGCTTCTGCTGACTCTCATAGGTGGCTTTTTTTCCATGTATATTGTGGTGATTTTTGATTGTGAGCTCATGTTTATGTGATGTTAATCTCTGGAAATCCTGGGAGCTGTAGTAGAGGATGCTTTCTGCAGGAAGAATGCATATTGCTTTTGCCCACAATTGGGGGCCTACTAATCTGGGACCACATTAACCTCCTTCTAGGGTACTGGCTTAATGCACTTGTCCACTGTGCAGTTTCTCCATGCTGCTGACATAGGCACTGGCCTCGGGTAACCCCAGCTTTGTGTTACTTAATGCTCACAGCTTTGGTTTCAGCTTCCAGGTTTTTGTTTTATTTGGGGGGCCCTTGGTGGTTTCCATTACCTTCAGTGAGAACAGTCACACATTGTGTGACCAGCTTCACACAGATTCTACTTGTTTGGTGAGTGTGTGGGGGATGGGATTGGGCAACCATCAGCTTATCTAACATCTAGGAAGCTGGAAGTAGATGCCCCACCCATTAACCCCCCCCCCTTCCCCGCACCCCCACACATATACCTGCCTTGAATCAATTTGTTTTCCATACTGGAGCCAGAGTGACAGTTTCAAAACACAGATCTCATTTTTTTTTACCCCCCTGCTTGAAAACCTTCGCTGCTTTTAAAATTCCAGTGATTTCTATTTCTTTATATTTCTCTTTAGTTCCTCGTGAGATAAAATGAAGTCATATTTATGCTTATGAAAGAGGTACTTGATATTATAACCATAATACATAAACATTAATGAGATCGTGTGGTTTTGAGTATTTTTAGATTGAAAACATTACAAGCTAATGCCAGATAGAGACCTGTTGGGGGTAATAATTGTCAGCCAGACCAACATGTATTAAGAATAAAGTCTCTGAAAAAAAAAAAAGAATAAAGTCTCTGGCCCTGCTGGTGTGGCTCAGCGGATTGAGCATTGTCCCATGCAACAAGAGGTCGCTGGTTCGATTCCTGGTCAGGGTGCATGCCCAGGTTGTGGGCTCCATCCCCACTAGGGGGGGCGGTCAGTGTTTCTCTTATCGAAGTTTCTCTCTTCTCTCTCCATCTCCCTTCCTCTCTCTCTCTAAAATCAATAAAAACATATTTTTAAAAAGACACATGTTCAGGTGAGGATTTTTTTTAAATGTAGCTTTTAAAACAGGAATAAATTCTCTGGGCAGCAAGTATGGGTTTTAGTCGCCTCATTTGTGGTATTTATTGGTAAGTTGCTCATCTGTCATACAGTGATGGTGTTACATAAGCTGAGACTCTAGAGCAGCGGTTCTCAACTTGTGGGTCGCGACCCCTGAAAATACATCCTGCATATCAGATATTTACATTACGATTCATAACAGTAGCAAAATTACAGTTATGAAGTAGCAACAAAAATAATTTTATGGTTGAGGGTCACCACAACATGAGGAACTGTATTAAAGGGTCGCTGCATTAGGAAGGTTGAGAGTCTAGAGCAGGGGTGGGCAAACTTTTTGACTCGAGGGCCACAATGGGTTCTTAAACTGGACTGGAGGGCCGGAACAAAAGCATGGATGGAGTGTTTGTGTGAACTAATATAAATTCAAAGTAAACATCATTACATAAAAGGGTACGGTCTTTTTTTTTGTTTTGTTTTATTCATTTCAAACGGGCCGGATCCGGCCTGCGGGCCGTAGTTTGCCCATGGCTGGTCTAGAGTCATCAGAGAGCAAAGGTGGCTTTAGACACAGTTGGTTCATGTAGTAGCTGTTTATACTTGCTTTTTTCTCCCTGGAAGAATTCACCTGATATCAGGTTTCTCTCCATAAATCCATGTGGGCATCTTCCTAGGTATCTCCTCCCAGTGCTGTGGCCTCAGAGAACAGGGTAGGGGGAGGTACTCTACCTAAGGAGGAAAACGTGCCCATGTGTTTCGATCTTCTTATTCCTTGTGTTTCTTAGCTCCATGCTGGAGTTCACTGGTAGAAGGACGTATATCCTCTGCAATAACTGAGGACTCACACCCAACATTGTGCACTGGTACCAACCACAGAAACATTTCAGTTAGAGTTTATAAGATGCAGGAACAGGTCAGCTGTAAACACAGAGTAAATGGAACCAAGATTCTGAATATATTGTGAGTTGTTGATTGTGTGACCATTTTGGAAGCTAAGAAAGCTTTGCTTTCTGTAGCTTCTCTCTGGGGAGATGCAGACTGTAGCATGTTGTAACTGGATAGAGAGAAAGGAAAAGGAAAAGTATGTCCTGTGCCACCATCTGGAGAAGGGGAAATGTAGACGGCAGGACTACCATGACTTCCGACTTCAAGACCCGACTGATGTGGGCTGCATAGGGCACCTAGTGCCTGAGTTTCCAGTCTTTTCTCTTTTCTGTTTTTCATGCAGAATTAAGTTGGATAGGCTTTCTGAAGAAAACACAGTGTTGAAAAATGAGCTGGGGAGAATGCAGCAAGAGCTTGAATCTACAGAAAGGACAAATGATGCACAAAGGTAAGGGCCCTGTCTCATTGGTTCGCTCAGAACTTACAGCCCATGACACATGTTACTCTTTGTAGAAAGAGCTTAGACGGTATTGCTGTAGAAAGTGGGAGATGTTCACAGAGCGATCCCGCATTCCAGACAACCCTAAGTGGGCGAGCCGTGCTGACCTCTGACCAGCCTGGACATGCATGAGAGGGCTCAGGCCTCCTTCCAAATGCTGGCAACCGCCTTCCTTCCTGAAAATCTGGTCTCAGAAGTTTGGGTAGAAAGTGCGAGCATGCAGCACAGTCATCACCTCAGTGAGCAGTTCCAGCACAGGCCCGCTTACCTGTGAAGTCAATGTTCCCATGCTTCTCCCCCCTGCAGAAATAGTCCCCATTATGCTAAGGGCGGGGGAGCAGCAAGTACTTTTGTAGGGGTAAGTGGTGCCCCAGAGGCCTTTCTGGGCAAGGAAATCTGTTCACTCATGTCCTGATAATGGTTTCAGCTATGCTTTTCTCCAAGATTCATTTCTGTCTATTGATTTTAGTGAGTCTGTTGGGGGTGAGGCGGACACAGAAAAGCTGCTGGTGGATTTCTGCGTTCACTCCCGTAGCCCTATCTTATCCAAGGACAGTGGGTTGGCCTTTTTTTTTTAGCTCTGAAATTGAAGAAGAGCTCAGCTCTAAAAGGCTGAGAATGTGGTACTGATTTGATTAAATTGCCATGATTAATTAAGATATGGGATCCAGAACAGGTAGGCAAACAAGTGATTGCTATCACATTATAGCAGTTCTGAAATCTAAGAGTTTTTTTCACTCTAGGAACCATTTTCCCCCTACATTTGCTGCCAGGCCCTCCCCCCCCCCCCCCCCCGCCTTTTAAAAAAAAACTTAAGGGGTTTAGGGCTCTTTGGGGCTTTATGCTGGTGGGAACAAAAAATCCCCTGCTGTGCCCCAGAAA
>NW_005875769.1:0-4590 GCF_000147115.1 Myotis lucifugus | reverse complement strand
GGTTACCATGGGCCAGTGACGGCGAACCTATGACACGCGTGTCAGAGGTGACACGCAAACTCATTTTTTTGGTTGATTTTTCTTTGTTAAATGGCATTTAAATATATAAAATAAATATAAAAAATGTAAGTCTTCGTTTTAATATGGTTGCAAATATTAAAAAATTTCTATATGTGACACGGCACCAGAGTTAAGTTAGGGTTTTTCAAAATGCTGGCACGCCGAGCTCAAAAGGTTCGCCATCACTGCCATGGGCGATGACTGGGAAAAAGAAACTGTTGGTCAGAGTGATATTGTTAATTTTGCTTTTCAACAGGAAGGAAATTGAGCTTTTAAAGAGAGACAAGGAGAAGGCCTGCTCCGAAATGGAAGAGCTCAACAAACAGGTCAAGTATCGACACTTGGCATGCCGCTAATGCTACCCTCCTTTGCTTCATTATTTTGAAATAATTTCAAACTTACTAAAAGGAAATAGAGAACTTTTTTTCTGAAAGATCTGAGTGAGTTGCTGACCCATCACCCCCCTCATCCCTCAAAAGTCAGGAAATGAATGTGGTACAGACCCCGCCTTAGTCTCCTCCTGTTCAGTTTTGCCAGCCGCCCCCTCATTCAGAATCCCGCTTGGCATTTAGTCCCCTTCTGTCAGTCTGCCCTTGGTTTTTAGGACCTTGGCACTTTTGATGATAACAAGCAGTTACTTTGTATGAAGTTCTTCAGCTTAGTTTCTCTGATGTTTCTTGTGATTAGATTTAGATAATGCATCTTTGGCAAGAATATAAAAAAATGAGCCCTAGCTGGTTTGGCCCAACGGATAGAGCGTTGGCCTGTGGGCTGAAGGGTCCCAGGTTCGATTCCGGTCGAGGGCATATGCCCGGGTTGCGAGCTCAGTCCCCTGTTGGGGGGGCGTGCAGGAGGCAGCCGATCAGTGATTCTCATCATTGACGTTTCTATCTCTCTCTCCCTCTCCCTTCCTTTCTGGAATCAATAAAAATATATTTTAAAAAAAGAATATTAAAAAAGTAATACTGTGTTCTTCTCATTTCATCCTGCCAGGGGGACAGTGATTTGTCCCATTACTAACAATTCTCGGTTAGTGGTGCTGGCCAGGCTGCTCCACAGTAAAGTCACTTTTCCCTGTGTAATTAATGAGCATTTTATGTGTGGGCACTTTGATATTATGTAAATATTCTGTTCTTCATCAAACTCTCACCCACTTACCTTAGCATCATTTGTTTCTTGGTGGAGTCAGTTATTACTCTGATGGTGGCCAATTGGTGACGAACTCCGCCATTCCTTTTGTTTTATTATTTGGTATTCCAGTGTAAGGAAGAAATGTCTCTTCTCCCCATTTATTTATTTATTTACACCATTATATTCCTATCATAGGGCCCTGTTTTATTCAATGGGTTATAATATGTTACCATCATTTACTAATGGCTTAGAGTCAGCTGTCATCTCCTATGTCCTCACATGGTCTTCCCTGCTTCGTGTCTGTCCTAATCTCTTCTTATTAGGACACCATTATATCGGATTAGGGCCTACTCGAATGACTTCCTTTTACCTTAAACACCTCTTTTTTTTTTTTAGAGGCTTTTTTTAAAACACCTCTTTAAAGACCCTATTTCTTTCTCTTTAAAAATACATATATGTATTTTTAAATATATTTTATTGATTTTTCACAGAGAGGAAGGGAGAGGGATAGAGAGTTAGAAACATCGATGAGAGAGAAACATCGATCAGCTGCCTCCAGCACACCTCCTACTGGGGATGTGCCTGCAACCAAGGTACATGCCCTTGGCTGGAATCGAACCTGGGACCTTTCAGTCTGCAGGCCGACGCTCTATCCACAGAGCCAAACTGGTTAGGGCTAAAAATACATATTTTTGATGTCAGAGAAAAAGGGAGAGGGAGAGAGAGATAGAAAGATCAATAATGAGAGAGAATCATTGATCGGCTGCCTCTGCACGCCCCACACTGGGGATTGAGCCCACAACCCGGGCATGTGCCCTGACAGGGACTCAAACCGTGATCTGGTTCATAGGTCAATGCTCAACCCCTGAGCCATGCTGGTCGCGCTAAAGACCCAATTTCTAAATATAGTACAGTTACATTCTGAGGTACTGAGAATTGTGGCTTCAACATGTGAATTTTGGGAGGACACAAATCAGCCTATTACAAATATCACAACCAATCTATTGGCATTGATACAATCCATGGGTCGCATTCTGATTTTACCAGTTTTACTTCTATACTCGTGTGTGTGTGTGTGTGTATATTAAATTCTACACAATTTTATCCCCTGTATAGGTCCAAATATCCACCACCAGTCAAGATACCAAATAGTTCCAATCCCACAAGGACACTTCATGTTTTTATAACCATACCCACCTTCTCCTTGCCTACCTACCTCAGCCCCTAACCCACTCTGAAGGCGGGACTTCCTAGTTGCTGTTTCAATTCAGTGCATTTGCACATCCATCCAATGAGCATTTGTTCAGCACCCACTATCTGCTGGGTGGTGGTTATTTAGAAAAAGCAAAACACACAATTTAATCAATCCCTATACCCTACTAAAAGCTGCATTTATGTGTTTAATGAAAAAGATCAGAGGGTATTTTGAGGAGATTTATAAATCTCATTTAGGGTTTTTCCTTCAAATTGCTTAAAATAATGTTAGAAATAACTGGAAGAAATGGGAAAAACGTGAAAGGTCTTCAGAACAGTGGTTTGGATCTTCATGGCATATAACCACCTCTGGTTTTCCAGATGTGGCTCCTTTTTCCTAGGGGTAGAGGAGTTTCCTGTGCGGCACTGGCTCGATCATTCTCTGCATTGCAGGGTGCTGAGTACCTCACCCACTAGCTGCCAGTAGCAGTCCTCTTACCACAGGTGGTAACCAAAAATGTCTCAAGACATTATAAACATCCCCTGGGAAACAAAAGCATCCCTGGTTGAGAATCACTGAAATGATCTGAATTGAGCTGTTGGTTAAAAAAAAAAAAATAACTTTTTCATCCATTTCATCCCTTTTGTTCTAGAGTCAGAAATGTAATGATTGAATTGCTTCAGCTCAACCACAGGGTCCTTCAGCTCGGAGAGGAGGCCTCTAGCCAGCAGGCCCACATTGAGAACAATGGCATCACCATTCAGCTGTTAACACAGAGACTGGAGGAGGCTGGACGCAGGGAGGAGGTGCAGGTGAGTACTGGCCAGGTCAGTGGGGTAGAGAGGGGCGGGCACATAGGAGAGGCAGCCCAACACATATCAGGAGCAGCCCTAACGTGCCAAGAGGTAGGCGCTGCCCCGCAGGTGAGCGGAAGGCACCGAGCAGGCAAGCCCTGGGAACTGTGTGGACTTCAGCAGCTTTTGCAGGTCCCCAGGCAGCAGAAAGGAGTTACATTCTGATGGTAAAAGAGTAAAATTGTCAGCCTCTCCGGAGGGCAGTTGGGCAAACTGTATCAAGAGCCTCAAGAATGTCAGTATCCGCCGAAACCGGTTTGGCTCAGTGGATAGAGCGTCGGCCTGCGGACTGAAAGGTCCCAGGTTCGATTCCGGTCAAGGGCATGTACCTTGGTTGCGGGCACATCCCCAGTAGGAGGTGTGCAGGAGGCAGCTGGTCGATGTTTCTCTCTCATCGATGTTTCTAACTCTCTATCTCTCTCCCTTCCTCTCTGTAAGAAATCAATAAAATATATTTTAAAAAAGAAAAAAAAAAGAATGTCAGTATCCTCTGACTTCATGATTCTTCTTATGGGCATTTCACTGGAGTATTGTGGAAAGACTGAGCTGGAAGTATTTTCGTTGCTGTGGTATTTGTAATAGCAAAACAGAATTGGAATCTGCTTGAATCATCCATCAACAGTTTACTGAATGAGTCAGTAAATTTAACTGAAAGCTGTTAAAATCCATGTTTTCAAATAATGTCTAATGTCGTGGGGAAATGAAAGATATAATGAGAAAAGCACAGCATATGACACTGTGCCAGTCTTATGGTAAAAACGCTGTGTGTAGAGGATGACAGCGCAATGTCAGGTGGGGTTCTGGGCTGCCGGGAGCACGGGTGGTTTACATTTTGCAATTTCTGTCCTGTAATATTCTGACATTTCTACATTAAACATGTATCAAATTGCTATTGCTTACACTCAGGAGGTTGATTATTTTTAAAACAGGGTGACCAAATTAAAAAACTCGAACTTGAACTTGAACTCATAAATCAGGAATGCCAGAGCCTGAGACTGTCATGGTCACAACTGAAAGAGACGCTTGAAGAAAGTCGAAACCAGGTGGGTGTATGTGATGGCCTGAGACACTGGGTCCTGCTCGGAAGGTCCATGTGATGGCCTGAGATGCTGGGTCCCATCTGGGAAGGTGATTGTGATGGCCTGAGACGCTGGGTCCGTCTGGGAAGGTGTGTGTGATGGCCTGAGACGCTGGGTCCGTCTGGGAAGGTGCGAGTTTTGTCTTTTATGTCTTGGACTCGTCTTTGAAGATGTGTTTGATGGCCTGTAACTGTGGGTCGGGCTGGGAAAATGCTTTCGCAAGGGCTGTAAGCCGGAGCCCAGGGGTAATGTCTACCGTAATATCTGAGAG
>NW_005875768.1:0-11313 GCF_000147115.1 Myotis lucifugus | reverse complement strand
TCAAACAGCAAAAGACAAAACAACGGTGGAATAAAAATTCTTAATTTTGTTGTATTTTAGTTCGTGAACATATATCATAAAAACGCAAACTTATGTGCATTTTAATTCAAATTATGTAAACCATCTTGGAATAGTGCTATGAGTCCTTTTATTTTTATTCCAAAAAAATAAAATAAGGGCCAACCAAACACTCATAAAGGAGAGGCATTTGGCATTGTTATCTGTTTTTAATTGTTTGTAATATTCAGCATGGATAATTTTCCATGTTTTCCTCCCAGGAAGTCTGCAAATTGTAACAGTGTGAAGGTTAAGACAGCTATGGGTGTAATCACAAAGGAAACATTTGAAGACAAGGCTTGCTAGCTTTTGCTCCTGGCATCTCATTATAACTTTTGGCAATGGTGTTTCCAGTCAAGAATTATTGACCTTAATTTTTGTAGCATCTCTAGGCTATGAATCAAAGGAGCTTTTATATTTTTATACTATACGTTGCATCATATATAATGGAATCCAAAAAGTTCGCTGAAGCCCCAAATAATATCTGTCTGTTTTCCAAAACCTTAAGTCCTTTATCTTGCAATAAATATGTAGATCCTTTGAGATTTAACTCAGAAAGCTGGCCTTAGAAGTGCTATCTAGTACTCACAGAGTTACTAGTTATTCTCCAGCTAACCCCCAGTGAAAAGCTGTACTTTTTGTAATAATTCATGTGGATGAAAGTGTCTTTAAACTGATGAAGTTGTCTTTAAAATTACCTCAGTTTTCTTTATTTATATACACATAATTGAAACATTTTTCTCTCCTCTCACCATATGATTTAAAAAGTTAAAAACAAAAAAAACTGAACAGTAAAAATAATATTGAAAATGTAAAATTATCTTAGAGGCACATAAAAATATAAAAATCAATTCCTCCAAAAATCATTCTTAAAGAATGTGCTGCATTGCAAAATCAAGTTTTTTGGCTCAGTGGATAGAGGGTCAGCCTGTGGCCCAAAGGGTACTGTGTTTGATTCCAGTCAAGGGCTCCTCCCAGGCCCAGCTGTGCAGGAGGCAACCAATCAATGTGTTTCTCTTACATTGATATTTCTCTCAGTCTTTCCCTCTCTCTTCCACTCTCCTTAAATATCAATGGAAAAATATCCTTGTGAGGATTAACAAAAAACAACAACAAAAAATTAAATGCTGGTTTACCTTTCTTCCAAAGGTGCTTATTTTACAGTAGAGTCTTTAATAAATTGTTATTTTCTACACCTTATATAACATTGTGGATTTTAAGAGTCAGACAATTGTTTTCTTTGATCTTGAACAGCAAAGTGAATTGCATGCTTCCTAGAGCAGAATGCTGTTTGTGCATAACTAATCATCTTCTACCGGGTACACAGAAGGGAAGGCTACTTGATATTCTGCTGGGTCAAGTAATACCAAAAATGATAGCACTATCTTTCCTCTGTTTGTCAAATATCAAATCATTTTTTTTGCATTTAAAAATAAAGAAAACCCCAAATTGACAAGAACTTATTTTTAATTCATACGCAGTTTTGGTTGAAAAAGAATTTGAACAATGGAATTTGTCAATATTTTTATAACTTTTTTTAGCTTCAATGTACCTTCAGTAAAAGCTGCAATATTTGGAGACAGTCAACATTCAAATAGAATGTTATCAGGTAAGTTATAGGTATCTTAGACAAATACTACTCAGCCAGGAAAACTTGTTTTTACCTAGGAACAATCCTTATTACTCAAATATCCAATTTCCCCTCCATCAGCTCAATGGCGAATATTTTAATCTAATATATAATTGTAATTTATTGTAAATTAATTTAAGATAATTAAAATTATATAACTTAAGCAATCTAATTCTGATTAAAGTTAGAGTGTTCTAAAAAGATAATCAATCCATAATCTTTTTTTTTTTTAACCTCAGGGATATGGAAGAAATTTTTTAGCCTACTTTTTAGCCTGGTGGGGATTTCACATAAATGGAAGTTTCCAGAATACAGGGTAGGACAAAAGTAGGTTTACAGTTATGAGTACAAAAAACACAGAAGTGCCCCGCCAGCCTGGCTCAGTGGTTCAGCATCGATCTATGAACCAGGAGGTCACGGTTCAATGCAAGTCAGGGCACATGCCTGTGTTTCGAGCTCAATCCCTCAACAGTCTTTAAACAAGGTTTATTATGGTATTATTATTTATTTATTAACTATTGCATCAAATTTCATATGAACAACTGTAACCCTACTTTTGCCACATCCTCAAAAGCCGCTATGACCCAGTGTATTTTTAAAATACAAATTCTGATATTTATAATAACATGCTGTAATAATGAAAAATTAATATTTTAATGCTAACTTTACATGTTGTTAAGCACATTTTAAAAAAATATATTTTATTGATTTTTTACAGAGAGGAAGGGAGAGGGATAGAGAGTTAGAAACATCGATGAGAGAGAAACGTCAATCAGCTGCCTCCTGCACACCCCCACTGGGGATGTGCCGGCAACCAAGGTACATGCCCTTGACCGGAATCAAACCTGGGACCCTTCAGTCCGCAGGCCAACGCTCTATCCACTGAGCCAAACTGGTTAGGGCTTAAGCACATTTCTTGACACTCATGTCCTATGTCATATATGAACTTAATCTTGCCTTCATTAGTCCCACTGTATATCTGTGTTAAACTTACATGTACAATGATTCCCCATTTCTAAACCCAGGTAAACTATCACTGCTTACCTCTGTCAGTGTTTGCAACATACACCATTTTTCAACACACTTTATTTCTATATAATATTCTATGTAAACTAGAGGCCTAGTGCATGAAATTCATGCATGGGGGAGTCCCTCAGCCCAGCATGCTCCCTCTCCAATCCAGGACCCCTCAGGGGACATCCCTCTCACAATCCGGGACTGCTGGCTCCTAACCAATAGCCTGCCTGCCTGCCGGCCTGATCACCCCTAACTGCCTCTGCCTCAGCCCCTGCCACCATGGCTTTGTCTGGAAGATGTCCAGTTTAATTAGCATATTACCCTTTATTAGTATAGATGTGGAAGTATAATGTAGAAGGCTTAACTTATTACTAAGGCATTGGAAAAAATTAATTGTACTTTAGATTCTAATGGCTCTTTAAACCCAATATATATCCTTTTATATGTAAAATGGAAGTGGGGGAGGTAGAAGGGGGTAAAGAGGGGATCAGTGGTGATGGAAGGAGACTTGAAGTGGGTGGTGATCACATGACTCAATAAACAGATGATGTATCATAGATTTATACACTTAAAACCTACATAATTTTATTAAACAATGTTACCCTAATAAATTTGATAATTTTTAAATCCTTTTAGAACTTCAGAAAGCTAAAAACCTATAATAATGAGATTTTATTGTTAGGGTCAGCATAAGATTAAAGGCATACAATAAAAATGCTTTTCGCTTTAATCTTCCTTTATGCATTTCATTAAGAACTTATTGAATTTATTTGAGACCCAAGTTGTCAATTGCATGTCCAGTTGTATGCAAGAGTTATATGATCCTTTAAAATACAGATGTGAGCACTTGGGGATAGTAAGTATGTAGAGTAAGCATGAAGATTGAAAGAGATACTAACTCTGTCCCCACTTGAAACTTCCTCATCCTTAGACTTTGGCTAGAGTTGCTTCATATACCTTTAAGAAAAGCCCCCTCCACTCTGACATGACATTTTATTTTATGTGTTAAATAGTAAAGATGTCTGCACCCAAATTCAATAATTCCTAAGTGATGTAGGCAACAGAAAGTTATATAAAAGCTCTTAAGATAAATATTTTAAATAAATTAAAGGGGAAGATTCAATGTTAAAAGCACACTGGGTCCTAGTAACATAGAGTAAATAATAATAAACACCCGAGGCTCTAATAACTTAAATATGACATCTCTCAGAGGCACTATTGCAAGGAAATGTCACATATTATCCTATCAAGCCCTTCAATTCTAACTTACAGAACAAAACAAAATCAAATTGCTGATAGGTACTTGTTTATATGCTGAGATAAAGGGCCTGTTTTCTTTAACATGTAATACAAAAAAAACCTAGTGGAACAATGTTTTTATTCCTTGAAAATTTATTTGTCAGACATATACCACTATTAAGCCATTAAATGAAAGGTACTGTCTCTCCTCATTATTTAAATACAACGAGAAAACCTCACACATTTTATTTCTTGCACAAAAGAATGTGGTGGGATGTAATTTTGCATGCAGGGATCCTTTTTCCTCTAATTCCTTTCCCTGAGGATTAAATTATTTTTTACAGGGTAACAAGGTTTTCAAATCCTCTCTCAACTCATTTTAAAATGGTGTCAAAAGCAAGGCTTGTTATATTGGATTTGTAGAAGTCTCAAGTTAACATCAATTCCTTTTAAATATTGATATGTAGAATAAGACATACATCTTTTTTTAATCAATTGATGTGTGGGGGCTAAAACTCAGAATTTCCTTCCTCGATTTCTGATTCTAAATAAATGTGTTACCTCACTTATTCTGAAGAATAAAGCTAGATTAAGAAAGAGTCCTACATTTTATTGGCTGCTCTAATCAACAGACCGTTAGACAAATCCAGAAACAGACCTACATGTCCTCTTCATTCATCTCTCAAGAGACACAGCAGGTGAAGCACCTGTTTGACATCCCAGGACTGTGAGCAGGCATCAATCTATTTTACGTCACCCTCGAGTGATTCCACACAGTTTTGAAGACTGAAATGCTTTGTATTTTTAAAAAGAGTAATAAAAAAAAGAACATAAAATTGTAATGTTCACTTTGCGTCAATGCAAAATGTCCCGCTCCAAGATTCATGAAATGCCTTATTGTGCTGATATAAGAAGTTCTTTAAATTTGCAGTACTGGTGAAAATTAGAGCTAGATATTCCTATAGGAGCCATGGAAAGCTCTTTTATTAGTCTTCTAACACAAAACATAGAGTTGTCTTCAGAAATTTATTTAAATAATTTTTGCAACATCCTCCTCTTACTAGTCAGTGCATTTATACACCTAGGGACATGTGGGTGTGGCTTTATATTTTATTTCTAGTTGTTGTTTTTTTTGTTTGTTTGTTTTTTTTAAATCCAGTGTCCAGGTCTCAAAGACCTCCTGGGCCAGGATTCCTGGGTGTTTCAAGGTAAAATATGAACGTCATAAATTAATTTTCCAAGGAGATTTCCCCCGATTAAATAAATTAATTGCATTAAATTAAAGTTGTGGAGCATTTAGAAGCGAACTGCTGAGATCTACATAAGGTACAATAAGTGTGTAAAGGAGAAAGAAAACAGTCATGAAGTAACAACCAGAATAATTTCTGACTAGTGTGTATTAACTCAAATGGACTTTCTAAAACTTAACATTTCAGGGTCAATCATTCAGGGCCCTTTTAGTGGTAAAAGGCTATGATTTTATCTGACTGGACTAAGTATCTTGCGCTATGTATGCGATATATCTTGCTATTTTTTTTCTTCAAATGTTCATGTTTATTCCCTAAGCTCTTTGATGAACAAAGTGTTAGATAAGCTCCTTGAATCTGGGGATTATGTGTCATCTCCCAGAAATCCACAGCATGAACTTGCTGTGCTGGACTGTGGAGGATCAATACATGCTTTGAGGCACACTACTGCCCCCCTACGCCACTGAAATAGAGTTGCCCTTAAGAAGACACTAGCTCCCCAGCCAAGTGTCTGTCACAGGGAATGGGCCTGAGCAGCGCTGGCTCTCTGTGAAGTGCAGAGGGCATTTTTACTGGGATCTTCTTGTGGAAGAATATTTGATAAAGCCTGATAAGCTCTACCTTCTTGGAAGCACAAAGAAGCTTGCAGACTGACTATCCCTCCCCCATCCCCATATATCCTTCACAGAGGGAAGGCAAAGTCAAGGACAAAGGTCACAAGTAAAGTTTCTTAATTCATCCTTTCTACTTAATGTCATAGAAAACCGTGTAGGTAGGAATTAAGTTTCCTGGAAGAGAAAATTATATTAATAAAACAGAAATGTTAATTACAAAGATCAACTACATTGTAAAGCCTTCTCATTTTTTCTCCTAAAGTCCATTTTTGTAATATTGATTCCTATTCTAACCTTAGGTAATAGATAGTTTCCTGCACTTGCCTTCACACTGGTTCTGGCTCAACCAGAGAGCTCTCTTCTGCCTTTTTGTTTTGTTTAGTTTTATTTAATAAAAAATTTCCTTAAATTATTATGATGATCATGATGGTTGTCTCTTTCTGTATGGGCTGTTATAATTAGAACAAATATTGTGGATTAAGTTTAATTGAAGGGCTTTATTTCATTTTAAAAATATTTTGAGGATATTTACTATGTGTTTATTTTATAATAGACTATATTGGAATTTAAGCAATATTTAAAACTGTTTCTTTACTATGATCCATATTTTTTGCCATTTTACAAACTGAAATGCATTGAATATGAAGGTTTACTGATATGTTACCGAATAGAAACATTTTATAATTTTTCAGGATAGGAAAATTCAAACCATTTCTAATCTATCCCCATGGAGATGGTCATAGCTAAGTTTTCTGGGTGTTTGGGCACACACATGTAGTTATGCTTATACAATGCAATGACAATGCATTACACTTAGAATAAAATCAATATAAAGCCCTTTGATGGCCTTAGGAAGAACATGTGATGTGATTTCTTTTTTGAATTCATCCCTTCACTTTTCCCCTTGCTCTGTCTTCTCTAGCAAGCCTTGCCTGTGACTCTCCATGGCCTCACCCTGTGTTCCCAGGTCACTGCACCTCTTCCTCTGTATCCTTCAGATCTTTTGTCCAGGGTCTAAGCGGGGTCACCTCCGCTTAGAGCATTTCATGAACATCTATCTTATGTATAATCTATCATCCTGTCCAATTCCACTCTCATTTTCTTACTCTTATTTTTAATAACATATTTTTAAATAATGTATCTCTATCTTATATTGTTTATTTCATTTGTGTGTAATTTCATGCGGCCTATCCTCCGCTCAAGAAGATAAACTTCATGGAGGCAGCAACTTTGTCTTATTAAGGCATTGCCTTCAACACATAGTAGGTTCCTTTTATTATTTCATAAACTAATGAATTGGTATTGACATTCTGTTTATCTCAAATTCCGTGTCATCAGTTTCTTCTATTCTGTGTGTTTCCAATCTTTCCTTTTGCACTGAAAGAACCTATCTCTTAACTTCCTAATTTTGCCTTCATGAGACTCTCTGGACCTACCCATGCCCTTCAACTTGCTCACACGCCATTAGATACAGTCAGGGTTCCAGATGGTGAGTTTCCTAGCCTCTGCTCAGGAACATAATTCTCTTTTTTAAATATATTTTATTAATTTTATACAGAGAGGAAGGGAGAGGGATAGAGAGTCAGAAACATCGATCAGCTGCTTCCTGCACACCACTTACTGGGGATGTGCCCGAAACCAAGGTACATGCCCTTGACTGAAATTGAACCGGGGACCCTTCAGTCCGCAGGCCGACGATCTATCCACTAAGCCAAACCAGTTAGAGCAGGAACATAATTCTTAGAGTTAGTGTGCTTTTGTCTAAGATTAGTGTTCCAACACCTAAGGATTCCTCATATCGCTAATATATAAAGAGCATATTTGCAACTACAGAGACAAGAACTCAATGCAGATTTCATTTTAAGTTTTGTTCTATGAAAAATTACACCTAATGGTTGTTTTTTGCCCAGTTGGTGTGGCTCAGAGGTTGAGCTTTGACTTATGAACCAGGAGGTTACAGTTCAATTCCCATTCGGGGCTCAATCCCCAGTCTAGGGTGTGCAGGAGGCAGCTGGTCAATGATTCTCTCTCATCATTGATGTTTCTATCTCTCTCTTCCTCTCCCTTCCTCTCTGAAATCAATTAAAAATAATAAAAAGATTAAAAAGATTGGTTCCTGTTATGAAATTCTGAAAACACACACATGCATAGCTATATATGAATAGATATTCAATTACTGGCCAGCTCTATCAGGGGCAGAGAGTAAAAAGGAAATCGATGCAGAATTTGAGAGCCCTGGCCCTGTTTGTGGTATGGCCCTTGTGCTTCAGCATGTGACACAGACAATTATTTCTTTATTTCCTGAAATTTGGTAAAATATTTCCTACCATCCATCCCTGTCTCCCTCCCTCCTTCTCTTCTTTCCCATTCTTCCATAAATGTGAGCGGATTGCCTCGTGTGCACTCTGAACTGGGGATATAACAGAACTGATGTTCAGCTAGTGTGCATCTGTGTGGCTTTGCAAATGACTTCTTCACATTTTGGCAATCACTTCTCGGTATCTTCCAAAACCCTCATTTCACTTACTATTCCGGGGAACACTCCCTTAACCATGATTTAGAAACTTAAACTCCAATTGCAATGCCTGTCGCAGCAGGGGTGTCATGGGCCCTGCTTCAGTGCTGGAGCAGGGGAATTTCTGGTTGTGAGACAGCCATGATCAGCCACCCATTAAAACTCCCACCAGCTGGCTCTGGGCTTCAGCACTGGCTCCTTCCCCAGAGCTCAGAGGGCCAAGCAGTACACTCACCAAACCCCTCCTGTTCAGGGAGGCTAAGTCCCTGGAAGAGTAGGAGGAAGAGAAGGCAGCCTTCATGCTGGGGTTGGGTAAATAATTAAGAGATACCTAGTGCCCTTCTAGAAGCAGAGAAATAAGCAAGTTAAAATTCAATGGCTGCACTGTTCTGTTCAATAGAATTTTGTGCATTAATTGGGATCGCTAACCTAACCTTGGCAGTTAAAGCAATATCAGAGGAAATTCCGTTTAAGACATACAGCCAAGAAAATTGGGGTGAGCTACAGAGAGAGCGAGGGGAACATCCTGTGGAGAGGCTCCAAGTTTGAGCAGGATCCTGATGTCTTGGGGAATATAAATATGAGGGGAGTACTGAGACTGAGAGAGGAGGGGGAAATGTGGGAATTGGGGGACTAGAAATATAGGATCATGTGTGCCAAGGTAAAGATAGTTTCCAGACTTTTTCTCTTCAGCCCAGCAGTTTGCTCTCTGAAACTAAAAACTAATCAAGTTTCCTAACTTCTGAAAAACTGCTCCATTCACTCCTCATTTCCCAAAGGAGTAAATCAAAGCTTCTATCTGTAAATCATATTTACAAAATGGCACTTAATTTTTTAATTGTGGAAGGACTGTTCTTCTTTCTTCCTATCAACATTTAAACAGCCATATGTTATGGGAGCTAACTAAGATCATTGACCATGGAGGCAGGAAATCTGGGGAGGACTCCAGGTTGTGCCTCTGATTAATTCTATGATGTAAAAGTTATTCACCCACTCAGCCCTTCTCTGTAAGACACAGATAATCATACAACATGCAAAGTGTGTAGGCGATTGCCTGACCTAGAACAAGCATTCACTACACGTCAGCAACCATTGGTTTTACTTAAATTATAACACTGACAGCAAGGAAATGGTCACAGTTATAAGAGAAAGCCATATTATATATTTTTATTTTTTTTCTGAAAAACTATTTGATTGTAGAATAATATCCTGTTTCAGGTATTACATAGTGTGTACAGCCTGGAAGGCAGAAAGTTATAAGGGCTTAATTTACAGTTATCTCAGTCAAGTAAATTAACATATTTTAATAACTTCCTACATCATAGTAATAAGCCTGAAGCAGTCCCGAATGTGTAGGCTGGGCTGGCGAGGCAGCCCAGAAGGAAACTAGATAAAGTGTAAACAATTCCAAAGATTATAGGCAGTTAATGGAATGGCGAGGGTAAGATTATATCTTCACTGTAAAAGGACACCAAGAAATAATTTAGGCAAATTAGATAGTTAAAACTGTATCTAGCTAATAAAAAGCATATTGAATCACTGGTATTATTTCAAGTTGTTTTGTTTTTTTTTCTTCCAGAACCATCTTTACAATGCTTATGAAAGAATGTAGCTGATTTATAATAATTAGTGACAAGACCTAAAATTTCTTTTACTGTAGAGAAAACCTGATTGCCTCACTACCTGAATAGAACAACTCACCTAAATGACAGCTTCACTATGAAGTCCCGAATTCACCTCTGTAAACTCTTTAGTATGCTCAGTATCACAAGGGATACAACTCCAAGTTCATTTAAGTGCATTAGCACTTATAAGAACCCAACAAGTAGATGGTAGCATGCATAGTTTGGCCTGGCATTAGGGAAACGAAACGTCTCTGAAATTTTCTCATTCTATTTATTTTTCATTCTCTTCACAGATTTCTCTTTAAATGGAGATTCTTCTATCTGCTTCTTTTTATCTACATCTAATAAAGATCAATTATGCAAAAAATTCTGCAAGATTAAAAGGAAAACTTTCAATAGCCACAGCCATAAGTATCAATGCTTCCCCTTAAGGTTGTTTTCCATACATGGGTAACTTCAAATCACTCATGGGGCAGAAGGGATATTAAAATTACACATTTTAAGTCTGTGTCACTTTTTCTAAAATCCTGGTATAGACTACTAATATTTTTTCGTTAATGAAACTGGGGGTGGTGGTGTCTGGTTCTTAGGACATTAGTCCAAGTTAGTAATTGAGCCAGCATTATGCTTTATGTTGGACAATTTAGACTGTCTGTAAGCAGTCATAAAACAAGTCTTCATTTTTTATAGTATACGAGAGGCCCATGCACAAAATTCGTGCATGGGTAGGGTCCCTAGGCCTGGCCAGCGATCAGGGGCCCAGCTTTCCTTCATTCCACGCCGTTCCCTAGTGGTCAGCACCCATCATAGCAAGCGATCGAACTCCCAGTCTCCCGGTCAAACTCCCGAGGGGACACTTTGCATATTAGCCTTTTATATATATAGACTAGAGGCCCGGTGCACAAAAATTTATGCACTGGGGGGGGGAGGGTGTTGGTCCCTCAGCATGGCCTATCCCCTCTTACAGTCTAGGACCCCTTGGGGGATGACCACCTGCTGGCTTAACTGGCTTAAACCTGCTCCCCAAGGGATTGGGCCTAAGCTGGCAATCAGACATCTCTCTGGCAGCCCAGGAACCCTTGGGGGATGACCACTTGCCAGCGGGGAGCAGAACTAAGCTGCAGTTGGAAATCCTTAGCACTGCTGAGGAGGTAGGAGAAACTCCCACCATACACCGCTGTACTGGAAGCCGTCAGCCTGGCTTGTGGCTTATCAGATGTCCCCCTGTGGGAGCGCACGGCCACAGAGGGGATTGAAGCCCCTGCAACCGAGGGTCCGTTGTGGCCGTCCTAGCGTCCGTAGGTTTAAATTAAATCCTTAGTTCATTAAGTGGCATAGGGGTTTTCAATTATACACTAGGAGGGCACTG